>NC_092583.1:2711263-2966263 GCF_037975245.1 Apostichopus japonicus
ATGATATAGCCAGAATCTCGATCCAGTAAAGGTTGCAGGCTGAAACGTTTGCCCCATGTATCAACAGGTGGGATCATTTCAACTAAGTGGTCACATCGCGATGTTTTCTGCGGTACTTCGGTGCATGTTGAGCCGGATAGTACTGCAATCGCTTTGTCCGATGTAATCTGTGTACCAGTCAAATCATTGGCTGATTGGAATTGTATCGTCTGTCCTCTTTGTAAACCGAATATTATTTCCTCCCCTGCCGCGAAAATGGTTCCTCCGTAGTTTAACTTTTGAATTGATACAATTTTTATTCTTGTTAAATCGCTTTTAGCTGAAATCACAAACTGTGATTTTTCGTTTCCGACCGTCGTATAGGACGGTATCAAGTACTCCATACCGAGAGCATCGGTAGGAATGACGAGGAATCCATCGGTAGATTTAGACAGAGAATTTATCGCTTGTACGTTTACGTCTCTGCTTGTACGAATAAGAATGGTTGTGTTCTGGAATCCATTTCCCGCACAAACCGCGCCTACCGGTATATTGACTTTACTGACTGAGGTATTTACAACGGTTAGAATCTGTTCAAAGTTTATGGATGGAACAGTAACTTCGACGTGTGTTTCCCCTACCGACAAACCGCCGATGTGAACTTGTACGGTTTCCGGTGTATCATAGTTGCTAGGAAAGGCAAAGATAAACTCACGTCCTCTGGTATCTGGGATAGGTGCTGCGGTAAGAAATCAAACATTTAGTTATTAGAGCCATTACCGCGATATATTGGTCGTCTTCGCGACTTTATCCTTTAACCACAACTATGACGTCATATAAAGAAATTGTCAAAAACACTTGATTTTGTTAATAGTTTAGATGGACCTGAGCTATTTGGTGCATCCAATATTTAATAGAGTAAGTAGAATCGAAATTAAAAATAAAAGTTATACTGAAAGCAACCGGGTATATTTGTGTGTAAAGTCTCTTGACCGTATGAAAATGCACTTGAGCGCCGAATATTTTTTTAGCACTTGAGCGCCGGATACATTTTTAATCGGACAACCGTTGCATGCATGTCAAAATAGATGCTTTAAACGCATATGACAGGTTGTTACAAAACAAACATCAAATATCTATATATGTACGCCTCCCACACTTCTATATATAGCAAAAGTACGGAGGCACATGTGTATGTCAAAATAGATGCTTTAATCCTATATGACAGGTCTCTACAAAAGAAACATCAAATATCTACATATGTACGCCTCCCACACTTCTATGTATAGCAAAATTACGAAGTAACATGTGTCTGTAAAACAAAAAGTACAAAGATATAGGTCCTCCATATATATTTATACGTTGGCCTAAATTAATTTACATATATGAATCGGGCGTAAAGATGTTATTGCCATTCGCTGGTAAGGCAGCTTTGTCGCTAATTTGAAACTTACTTTGGGACAAAAAATTAAAATACTTGATGGTAGCATATTATGCTGAACCAGCAAAGCTCCAATTGCTTAAAGTAGCTAGAAACATACATTTGTACGTTTAGTTATAAAACACATGCATTCACCTTAAACTGATGTTTTTGAACATCATTTTTATTTATAACAAAATCTGATTAAAGTAAATAACAAAGTTGACTAGAAACTAAAACAAGAAAGAAAACAAAATCAAGGCAAACTGAAAATATGTTGAAATATTGTATGACGAAGGTTTCAGTCAGTATCACGAACATAACATGAAAATGTTTCTTATACTCTTCCATAAGAAGATTTATATTTAAGATTAAAGAAGGATATAACCTATACAATATACTTGCCGTGTTTAACTTGTGTGCTGACCAAACAGATCTTGAGCAATATTAAACAAAGACTTAACCAAGTGGCCATTTTGTTTCACGTTAGCTCCAACACATAATGCGAAACCCTATTAACGCAAAGATATTGTGTGAATATATCCAGTAGGTAACCAACAATGAACTAAAATTAAAATTATCGCTTCCTCAGTAAGTACGGAAGATGCAAATTAAGAAGGAAGCAAATGGCCGATGAAAACTTCTCTTGTACGGAAGCTTTAAGTAACCATTATTTGATACTAATAATAGAATGTCTGACAAATATGATTGAAACTGAGGAAAAGTTGTTTGTATTTATTCAAATGACCACACAATGATGCATTTTAAGATCCTCCGTATTGGATAATTGACCACGGTTGAGATTTTTAAGTGCAGATCAACCTGGTCTACACTATGAATTTTCTCGTTGCTTCCTTTTATAAGGGGCTCAATAATATACCTTGAGATATTCTGTGAATCCGGAACACGTGATGAAATATTCAATTGCTCAATACATTTAAAAGCTTAAGTCATTTCCTGAACTGTCAAAATACTTAGTCTGTAAATCAGGAACCGTATAAGGTTTACTTCTGTAATATAGATAGGCCTAGTATTGACTTCAGTTAAAGATATGGAGGGGTTACATATCTCCCCGACCCCCCCCCCCCACCCCTCTACTTCCATTGCTGCACCCCATCATTGTTATAAAATAATGATACGAAACAACAGCAACATAATTCTGGCCAAAATTTGGACAAGATTTTAAGTTATTGTGTCTGTCTGTGAGCCATTTGTTATTTTTCATTCTAGCAATTTTGGCGGCAATCCTGGGTGACCTCTTTTAAGTCTGTTCCTCATTAGTTGGCCCATCTTCAACGTTTGCGCGGCCGTGCAGGTAACAATGGCAACCGCCTGAAAGATTAAAACAAAGGAAATGAGACAGCTAAGGACAAAGTCTAAGTTGATGCGGAATAACTTTATTTTCCAATCACCTAGCCCTCATACTATTCATCCCCTTCCTTCTTATCTCCCTCGCCTTCCTAAAACTTCAGGGTTTGTCAGTGGTATAACTTGGTAATTAACATAATTAATGAATACACTAATACAATGCACAGCCACATATTCAAGTGTGTGGGTGCATGTGTACACATCCCACTCCACCATTTTTCAGTCCCACAAAGAAAGAAATTGAAGTAGTTATTTGCAGGCGTGTAGCGAGGAATTTGCCAAGGGAGGGGTGAAACTGTAGGCAAACTATCAGAGCCGTAGATACGGCATTGCAAACTATCTAAGCGCAGCGCCACTATGTTGGCGCGAAGCGCACAAGAAAAGTTTGCCTGAAAATGCCTCCCAAAACTGCTGGAAATGGCACTTCCCAGGCCTTGTAAGTTGCATCTTAGCATTTTCTCTTTTGAAATTACTGGCGATATCATAAATACATACAACAAAAATATGCTCAAGGTGGGGGGGGGGCGGCTGCCCCCTTCACCCCCGGCTACGCGCCTGGTTATTTGAGCCCTCTTATGTGCGTGTATAGCTAAGTAGCATAAGTGGGCAATAGAGTGCACCATTTCTTATCTTTATTGTTTCTGCTGCTAGATGACCCCCAGACAGCCTACATGGGATCGGCTTCAACAGCCCCAGTGGCAACACCACCTCCTTTTGAAAAAACAATCCTGGATCCATCCCCGATGCACTTATGCACCCTTGGCCTCAAGCGGTATTTTTTTAAGTGTCTTTCGGACCATCCTAAAATTGGCAGGTTGGTTTGCAGGTTGTTTTACCCCCCCCCCCCCACTCCCTTTTTAAAGAGTGTGAAGACTCGCGCAAAAAGAAACGTCTACTGCCGGTAATCTGACCAAGTTTCGAATGAGGTGTAACAGAAGTGTTAGACACCACCATCGATCTCAGAAAATACACACACAGCTTGTTACCGTCGGTAATTAGACACTAGTGTATATTCAATACATATATACAGCTGTGGTCAATACCCACAACAAAGTGTACATAACAGCGTGGACATCTCAGGTCAAGATAAAAGATACCAAGTTATCACGTTTCATTACTGTCTGCATTTTGTAGCGACAAGAAGAAAACGTCATTTGCAAGCAACGGGAAGTTAACTTTTTCAGAGGGCGGCACGCGGCTTGGGGCGAATCTTCAATGCCTTTAAGGTGGCATACTCCTATTAGAGTCTATATCAATCCGCTTGATTGTTGTCCTTGTTCTCATTGTTCTCAGGAAAAGTGCCAAAACGCAGCAGGAGAACATCTTTTGTGACCTGTTATCAATCATAATCTATTTTTTTGTGGCTTGCATGTTGAAGAGCATGAATTGGATTACATGTGGTGAGAAAATTGGGTCAATTGAGGCAATTTTAGACCCCTTTAGGCCACTCAGGAGCAGCGTAGGAAATTTGTTTAGCACTGAGTGAAGAGGTTGGTTTACAAGTGACGAAAACTTCCGGCTCGGATTGCAAACAATCTACATGGTCCTGGTACCAAAACTTGATGGTGCCTTGAAAGGCCAACTTGTCAGCTATCCGGTGATGGGTAGCGTTTAGCCAGTGAACACTTCTATCTAGACTTAGAGACCACATTACTTTTATGATTTAGTGTGTAATTCAATGGGGCTTTTAATGAGCGTATGCTACCTTTAAGTGGATGTCTTTACTTACCCTAACAGAATGACGAACACGATAACTATCATAACCAGGAACACGGCGATAACTGGCGCTGCAACGGCTGCAATCACAGCGGTAACTGGGAAACAAGCTGTAACGAGAAAAGTAAAGAATGAACTAATTAATTGCTTAATGTCTCGGAGTATCAGAAATATGTCAATTGTCGTTGTTACAGTCATATTTGCATTGCGTTGCGCCATCACTTGTGAAGCCTGGTTTGACCAACAGCAGTCTCTTGTTGCCATTCTTTTTTTTCCTTTCCTTCTGTACATACGTTAATTACCTCCTTTGTGATTTAGTTCTTTGTTTGCCTCTCTGGTTTAAACTGGTTCTTATAACTCCAGAAGATGAAAGAATAAATCAACTGAAAAGATAAGTTGGTCTTTTGACGACCGCTGAAACAGATCAGCTATCCAATGAGTGTTAAAACTTATATGAAACTCTAAAACTAACAGATGTTAGTGATCACATTATAGTTGGACGATTTCCTGTGGTAAGCCAATGGGGGATATTATTAAGGGTAGCCTATCCTATGGTTCTGTACTGGTATTGTTGCATGATTAGGGTTAATGTCATCTTTTATATTCCAAACGGTTGGAAGTAATCATGGTAAATGGGCTACGGTTATTCGTATATGTGTGGCTTGCGTTCGGTTCATCTTAAAACAGTCTTAAAACCAACAGATTTTTGTCTCTACCTGTGGATGGACACATTGTGTGCCAATAATATACACTTTACATTTATACACATCTTATAAGAGCTACTCCCATACCAGTATTGGTAATTTTATTCCAATCTTTTCATTTTGACATTAGTTGACATTCAGGTATACATACTCGCTTGCTCCGGTGGTAAAAGTGGTCTTGGCAATTCTGGTTGCCCTGGAAAAACAGGTCTTGGTGGAGGATTTGCTAGGTTAAGAGGAATGAGACCTCCAGCGACACCATCAGGTAAGGGCTCCGGTGGGGGTTCATTCGGTAGCGGTACCCAAGTTTGTTGAGTGTTTGATCCTCCAGGCAACCAGGAAGCCTGGCCTGGCCAGCATGTCAGACCAGGGTGACAAGGGGTAGCACCCGTGTAACAGGGCATGCCTGGCATACACCCTATCTGGGCCTGGGCCTGCGGTCCTTCCAAAGGTGCTTCAGAGATAGGGCACTCAAACTCTCGCACATTTCCTGTACAATAAATAAAAATCATTTGTTATAATTTTACACAGTATACCACAGTTATGCATGCTATAGTACATTATTGTTATACATAGTACGTCATAGTTTTTCATAGTACGTCATAGTTATGCATAGTTTTTTATAGTTACACATTGTAAGTTATAGTTCATACTTGGTACGTTATAGTTACACATTGTAAGTTATAGTTCAAATATATATATATAGTACGTTTAAGTTATACATAGTACGTTACACTTATACATAGTACGTAATAGTTATACATATTACGTGATAGTTATACATAGTACGTTATAGTTTTACCTAGCATGTCATAGTTAGGTGGTAACGTACGTAAGTGTCAAAGAACCAATCATGTTTATTAGTAACATAGAGTTAAGACTATATTAAGGTAAAACATATAACGTTTGCTGCCTTGATTCCGCACGATATGGAATTCATTCCGCCCAACTTTTCAGTCATCATGCCTTCCCGGGCAGTACTGGGGTTAGCCTACAGTTAATTCTAAACCTTTAGGCTCAGATCTTTTCATTAGGTTCAATTCATAATGATCATGAACGTCTTGTGGCAGAAAATGAGGCACTTGTGAAAGTCAGGACTAATATGCCGTTTGAAAACACTCTAGGAAGTGCTTCAATCTGAGATGCCTCATTGATAGTTTACGGGATTTGAGGGGCGGGATGGGAAGGGAGGTACGGCCACTCTTTCCGCACGCCACTGTTACACATCAGACACACACATTGCTTGAGAATAAAACACACAAGTGACGTGTTAACCAGAGATCGGTACAAGTAACACCAAGTGTGTCGTACTTTACGACACGCGCACAAAGAATGCCAGTAATCTGACCTAGTTTCGAATGAGGTGTAACAGAAGTGTTAGACACCACCTTTGATCCCAGAAAATACACACACAGCTTGCTACCGTCGGTAATTAGACATTAGTGTACAGACGGTACATACAGCTGCGATCAATACCCATAGTGAATAAACGATACACCTATAGACATCTCAGGTCCAGCTAAAGATAACAAGGTATCACGTTTCATTACTGTCTGCATTTTGTAGCGACACGAAGAAAACGTCACTTGCAAGCAATAGAAAGTTAACTTTTACAGATGGCCGCACGCAGTTAGGGGCGAGTCTTCAATGCCTTTAAATTTAAAGTTCTCGCTTTGTTGACAGATCACAAGATAATTATTAAGGATGCACGGTAAATGAATACATCCTGAGTCGCTAAAAAAAGGGAATGTAACGTTTGACCGTCAACAGAGCTCTTTCTGTAACACAAAATTAGTACAACACGACTAAGCTTCCCGATGAAGAGTTACGCCGAAAGCCTTCATTCGGCTAACGGCTTTGCATGACCGTATAGGTGAACTGAATTTTCAGTGGGGTAGGAGGGACGGGATTACCGTTGGACATCCAACTATATGGCAATTCCACAGTCCGACTCTTCCGTATGAGCAGTATGAATATCTAGCTATTCTTGTCAGGTCACAGGTTGGAAACTGTTTATACTTTCAGTACGACTACTCATAGGCGTAGGAGGCGGGGGGGGGGGGGCTGGGGGGGGGGGGGCTGCAGCCCCCCCAACCATATTTTTTGGTGAAAATTCGGGCAATATTCTGAGAATTTTTCGGGCACCTACTGGAAGAATAATAATTTGCAGTGTGTTTTTCATTTTTTGGGGGGGGTGAAACTTCGGCAATATGCTGAAAAATTTTCGGGCATCTATTGAAAGAATAATAATTTGCAATGGTTTTCAAATTTTTGGTGAAAATTCGGGCAATATGCTGAGAATTTTTTCGGGCACCTACTGAAAGAATAATAATTTGCAGTGTGTTTTTCAAGTTTTTTGGTGAAAATTCAGGCAATATGCTAAGAATTTTTTCGGGCACCTACTGAAAGAATAATAATTTGCAGTGTGTTTTTCAAGTTTTTTGGTGAAAATTTGGGCAATATGCTGAGAATTTTTCGGTCACCTACCAGTGGCGGCGCGTCCATACAGTCAGAAGGGCGGATGACCCCCTGACGGACTCAAATGGACTGCTGGCGCCCTTTTCAGCTTTTTTACCACTTTTTTTACTTATTTTACTTATTCACGATTATTGACTTTTTTATTGCGCTCTGAAATACCAATTTACATTTGTCACATTTTGTTGGTGCAATTTTCTGACAAAACTGGCGATGACACCTATTTATTCTTCATTTATCTGCAAATTAGCAAGGCCTGGAAAGGGTCATTTCCGGCGATCTAGGGAGTATCTTTACTCAAAAAAATTCTGTACGCTCCGCGCCAACCTGTGGTGGCGCTCCGCTTAGATAGTGTCGAAAGCGCCCCTAAAGACCATTCTCTCCCCCCAGACCAATACCCCTAGCTCCGCCACTGGCACATACTGAGAGAAGAAGAATTTGCAATGTATTTTTCAATGGTTAAACATATATTATTATTATCATTATTGTTGTAAGGACTTCCCCAATAATTATAACCAATATGGATGGGTAATAACACGGAAAATGATTGTACGTTATTGGCATGTGATGTAATAACGGAAGAATACCTATATGATATGCACATTAACATGTGGAACGCGCGCGGTGCGCGCGAAAAATTTTGGTTATATTTTTCGGGCAAGTCGTTACAGCCCCCCCAAATCAAATGAGGCTCCTACGCCTATGCGACTACTTCGAAGCATGATATGAGAGTGGTACTAGCACTGGAAAATTGTCCCAAATTGGCTACTTCTCTATCGTGGACTGTGCATATATTGCTAAATGCTTAGTGCTTCAATCGGCGGTGCTTTGGTCTTGAAACAAATGGCGAATATTGCGCTTCGGTGAAGCTAGCATCACATTTAGCTATCAAGAGATAATGAAAAAAACAATGGAAACCTCGGAATCGGCGGCGCACTCATTCCGAGCTGGTATATATCGGCATACCAAACCATCCGTGTAAAAGTGGTATCTGCGAATGTTTCTGGTGAAACGATGACGTTTCTTCGATATCAACTAAATAATAACAGCATTTTCAATAAAATATCGGTTCATCTCACTTACAAACGTGAACAGAAAAGCAAAGGAGAACCTTAAGGATTACACGGACCAAGTCTCTTATTTCCCCGCGTTTGGATTGTTTGATTGATTTAATAGGGGTATTTTACAGTAAAAAGGTTGTTTGTCGATCTCAACTTATCTTTAGAATAACACTGACCATCCCTTTTCTTTTTTGTTAAGAATTTGTCTTTAATGTAATAGAGTTGTCCATTTAACAGTAGTAAAGTGTTTGGTCAATAGAAAAATAAAACTTGTTACCGTCAAATAATGATAAATTCTAATAAATAAATGGAACAGAAACCATTTAACAAATTGCTAGTCATCTAAACATATCTATTAGAACCAGTTTACCTTTCAAATGGGTCGAGCAATTTGAGTTACTTGTTAGTCACAAGAATCTCTAGAAATAAAAATTATTTTTTGTGTACATGTCGTCATCGATATGTATTTAGTGTGTTGTTGAAGTTACCTGTCGTGAATCCAAAACGGTCTTATTTTATCTCACGTAATGCCTGTTTCCGTGTCCCCGTTTTTACTCCTCATGTTTTGGATAATATTTTGGATCAAGCTTCCTTTTTTAATGTGTGTGTCTTAATTGTGGATGTATCCTTCACCTCCATAATTAGAACTCATCCGTTGGACTTAATGTGTTTCTCATTTTGTTAGTGATAGTTTGTTGGCAGTATACACGTATCCACCGATGAACGTAGTCAGATATCGCTTCTCGGCCATTTGGCTAAGATCATGTGTAGTATGTCTGTTCTTTTTTCGAGTGGAATCGTGATAAACACCTGACGATGATCATATAGTCACAGTCTTGATGTTAGGGGAATGGTGTTGAGAGCGGATCAGTCGTTCGACGGTTTATGATTCCCTGTGCAGATTTGTACCGTAATCTGAGTTGTACTCGTTTCAGATCCCAACAACATAAAATCCCCTAAACAAATATTGGAATCTGCCCGTTTCATTTTATCAAACTGTTAGATTAAAGTATTACCAGAGAATGTCTTCGATCGCATTACAAAATTTGCAAACAGCTAAAAGATCGTAGCTTTCAAAAAGAAACCCAGTAATGTGGACACATTTTCTTCAATTTTTATTTAGATTTGAGCAAACCTTCTCATATTTATATGAAATGAAAACACCATGCCACTAAAATTTTCATGTTTGATCTTACCTGTCTGAGGGTCCTTTGATGAACAAGTTAACTTTCTAAGATTGTAACCAGCGGGAAATGCGTACGCCGTACCCGGACCGAACCCGTATATGATGGCACTGAAATAGCCGTCTGGCATGACATTCGAAATGATTTGTGGTCCTGTGGATAATGGTATCGTCAGGTCGGCGCCAAAACTGGACATACCACCATTAACACTGACGTCAGGTTCTTCAGCTAAGACGGTGACGTCATTGAGAGAGGGAGTAAATAAAGAAGGTGATGTCACAGAGATAGCGGCGTAACTCGTAATGTTGTTTGACCCCGCCCCGTCAAAGGTCGCGAACGTGACGAGACCATTGAAATATTGTTCAATTGGCGGTATAATCACCATGAATGGGTCTCCCACACCGTCTGCTTGCATTCCCTTAGCATACTGAACCACCAACACCGGTTTATTTGAGTTAATACCGAGAGGGAACTTTGCAAGTTGGTTAAACTCCATGAACTGACCAGATCGCGATATCTGAACGGTTTCCCCGGAGACTTTCACTACGGTGTTGGCTCTGGCAGCGATTATTCTGATGATATAGCCAGAATCTCGATCCAGTAAAGGTTGCAGGCTGAAACGTTTGCCCCATGTATCAACAGGTGGGATCATTTCAACCAAGTGGTCACATCGCGGTGTTTTCTGCGGTACTTCGGTGCATGTTGAGCCGGATAGTACAGCAATCGCTTTGTCCGATGTAATCTGTGTACCAGTCAAATCATTGGCTGATTGGAATTGTATCGTCTGTCCTCTTTGTAAACCGAATATTATTTCCTCCCCTGCCGCGAAAATGGTTCCTCCGTAGTTTAATTTTTGAATCGATACAATTTTTATTCTTGTTAAATCGCTTTTAGCTGAAATCACAAACTGTGATTTTTCGTTCCCGACCGTCGTGTAGGACGATATGAAGTACTCCATACCGAGAGCATCGGTAGGGATGACGAGGAATCCATCGGTAGATTTAGACAGAGAATTTATCGCCTGTACGTTTACGTCTCTGCTTGTGCGAATAAGAATGGTTGTGTTCTGGAATCCATTTCCGGCACAAACCGCTCCTACCGGTATATTGACTTTACTGACTGAGGTATTTACAACGGTTAGAACCTGTTCAAAGTTTATGGATGGAACAGTCACTTCGACGTTTGTTTCCCCTACCGACAAACCGCCGATGTAAACCTGTACGGTTTCCGGTGTATCATAGTTGCTAGGAAAGGCAAAGATAAACTCACGTCCTCTGGTATCTGGGATAGGTGCTGCGGTAAGAAATCAAACATTTAGTTTTAGAGCCATTACCGCGATATATTGGTCGTCGTGACTTTATCCTTTCATCACAACTATGACGTCATATAAAGAAATTATCGAAAACACTTGATTTTGTTAATAGTTTAGATGGACCTGAGCTATTTGGTGCATCCAAATAGTTAATTGGGTAAATAGAATCGAAATTATAAAAAAATTGTTATATTGAAGCAACCGGGTATATTTGTGTGTAAAGCCTCTTGACCGTATGTGAATGTACTTGAGCGCCGAATATATTTTTAACTCTTAAGCGACGGATACATTTTTAATCGGACAACCGTTGCATGCATGTCAAAATAGATGCTTTAAACGCATATGACAGGTTGTTATAAAAGAAATATCAAATATCTACATATGTACGCCTCCCACAATTCTATATATAGCAAAAGTGCGAAGGCATCTGTGACTGTAAAACAAAAAGTACAAAGATATAGGTCCTCCATATATATATATATATATATATATATATATATATATATACGTAGGTCTAAATTAATTTACATATATGAATCGGGCGTAAAGATGTTATTGCCATTCGCTGGTAAGGCTAGCTTTGTCGCTAATTTGAAACTTACTTTGGGCAAAAAATGAAAATACTTGATGGTAGCATATTATGCTGAACCAGCAAAGCTACAATTGCTTAAAGTAACTAGAAACATACATTTGTACGTTTACTTATAAAACACATGCATTCACTCTAAATTTATGTTTTTGAACAACATTTTCATTTATTATAAACTCTGATTAAAGTAAATAACAAAGTTGACTAGAAACTAAAACAAGAAAGAAAACAAAATCAAGGCAAACTTAAAATATGTTGAAATATTCTACGACGAAGGTTTCAGTCTGTATCACGAACATAACATGAAAATGTTTCTTATACTCTTCCATAAGAAGATTTATATTTAAGATTAAAGAAGGATATAACCTATACAATATACTTGCCGTGTTTAACTTGTGTGCTGACCAAACAGATCTTGAGCAATATTAAACAAAGACTTAACCAAGTGGCCATTTTGTTTCACGTTAGCTCCAACACATAATGCTAAACCCTATTAACGCAGAGATATTGTGTGAATATATCCAGTAGGTAACCAACGATGAAGTAAAATTAAATTTTTCGCCTACTCAGTAAGTACGGAAGATGCAAATTAAGAAGGAAGCAAATGGCCGATTAAAACTTCACTTGTACGGAAGCCTGAGTCATTTCTGAACTGTCAAAATACTTAGTCTGTAAATCAGGAACCGTATAAGGTTTACTTCTGTAGTATAGATAGTTTTGACGTCAGTTAACGATTTGGAGGGGTTACATATTTCCCCACCCCCACCCCTCCACCTCCCTTGGTACACCCCATCATTGTTATAAAATTATGGTACAAACAACTGCAAAATAATATTGGCCAAAATTTCCACAAGATTTTAACTTGTTGTGTCTGTCCCTGAGCCATTTGTTACTTTTCGTTCTAGCAATTTTGGCGGCAATCCTGGGTGACCTCTTTTTAGTCTGTTTCTCATTAGTTGGCCCATCTTCAACGTTTGCGCAGCCGTGGAGGTAACCATGGAAACCGCCTGAAAGATAAGCACAAAGGAAATGAGACAACTTAGGACTAATTCTAAGTTGGTGCGGAATGACTTTATTTTCCAGAACACCTAGCCTTCATGCTACTCAATCCCCTTCCTTCTTATTTCCTTCAACCAGGGAGTTGTTATGTAACAACCCCCTGCTAATACAATGCGTTGCACCAGGGAGTTGTTATGGACACTCCCTGGTTTGCACAGCCACATATTCAAGAGTGTGGGTGCATGTGTACACATCTCACTTACCACTATTTTCCAGTCCCACAAAGAATGAAATTGAAGTAGTTATTTGAAGGCGCGTAGCGAGGAATTTGCCAAGGGAGAGGCGAAACTGTAGGCAAACTATCAGAGCCGTAGATACGGCATTGCAAACTATCTAAGCGTAGCGCCACTATGTTTGGCGCGAAGCGTACAGGAAAATTTTGCCTTATATTGCCTCCCAAAACTGCTGGAAATGGCACTCCACAGGCCTTGTAAGTAACATCTTGGCATTTTCTCTTTTGAAATTGCTAGCGATAACATAAAAACATACAAAAAAAAATATGCTCAAGAGGGGAGGGCGGCTACCCCTTCGCCCCCTTTGGCTACGCGCCAGGTTATTTGAGCCCTCTTATGTGCGCACATGTATAGCTAAGTAGCATAAGTGGGCACTAGAGTGCACCATTTTTTTATCTTTATTGTTTCTGCTGCTGGAGGAACCCCAGACAGCCTACGTGGGAGTCGGCTTCAACAGCTCCAGTGGCAACACCACCTCCTTTTGAAAAACAATCCATCCCCGATGCACTTATGCACCCTTGGCCTCAAGTGTTTTTTTTTTTTCATTTTCCTTACAGACCATCCTAAAATTGGCAGGTTGGTTGGTTTGTAGGTTTTTTTCACCCTCTGCCACTCCCCTGTTAAAGAGTGTGAAGACTCGCGCAAAAAGAAACGTCTAATGCCGCTGATCTGACCAAGTTTCGAATGAGGTGTAACAGAAGTGTTAGACACCACCATCGATCCCAGAAAATACACGCAAAGCTTGCTACCGTCGGTAATTAGACACTTGTGTATACAGTCAATATATACAGCTACGGTCAATACCCACGATACAGGTCAAGAAAAAAGATAACAAGGTATCAAGTTTCATTACTGTCTGCGACAAGAACAAAACGTCAATTGCAAGCAACGGAAAGTTAACTTTTTCAGAGCGCGGCACGCGGTTCGGGGCGAGTCTTCAATGCCTTTAAGTGGATGTCTTTTACTTACCCTAACAAAATGGCGAACACAATAACTAGCATAACCAGGAACATGGCTATACCTGACGCTGCAACGGCTGCAATCACAGCGGTAACTGGGAAACAAGCTGTAACGAGAAAAGTAAAGAATGGACTAATTAATTGCTTAATGTCTCGTAGTATCAGAAATATATCAATTGTCGTTGTAACAGTCATATTTGCATTGCGTTGCGCAATCACTAGTGAGGCCTGGTTTGACCAAAAGCTATCTCTTGTTACCATTCTTATTTCATCCTTTCCTTCTGAACATACGTTAATTACCTCCTTTGTGATTTATTTCTTTGTTTGCCTCTCTGGTTTAAACTGGTTCTTATAACTCCAGAAGATGAAAGAATAAATCAACTGAAAAGATAAGTTGGTCTTTTGACGACCGCTGAAACAGATCAGCTATCCAATGAGTGTTAAAACTTATATGAAACTCTAAAACTAACAGATGTTAGTGATCACATTATATTTGGACGATTTCCTGTGGTAAGCCAATGGGGGATATTATTAAGGTTAGCCTATCCTATGGTTCTGTACTGGTATTGTTGCATGGTTAGGGTTATCGTCATCTTTTATATTCCAAACGGTTGGAAGTAATCATGGTAAATGGGCTACGGTTATTCGTATCTGTGTGGCTTGCGTTCGGTTCATCATAAAACAGTCTTAAAACCAACAGATTTTTGTCTCTACCTGTGGATGGACACATTGTGTGCTAATAATATACACTTTACATTTATACACATCTTATAAGAGCTACTCCCATACCAGTTTTGGTAATTTTATTCTAATCTTTTCATTTTGACATTAGTTGACATTCAGGTATACATACTCGCTCGCTCCGGTGGTAAAAGTGGTCTTGGTAATGCTGGTTGCCCTGGAAACAGAGGTCTTGGTGGAGGAGGTGCTAGGTTAAGAGGAATGTTACCACCAGCGACACCATCAGGTAAAGGCTCCGGTGGGGGTTCTTTCGGTAGCGGTACCCAAGTTTGTTGAGTTTTTGATCCTCCAGGCAACCAGGAAGTCTGGCCTGGCCAGCATGATAGACCAGGGTGACAACGGGTAGCACCCGTGTAACAGGGCATGCCTGGCATACACCCTATCTGGGCCTGGGCCTGCGGTCCTTCCAAAGGTGCTTCAAAGATAGGGCACTCAAACTCTCGCACATTTCCTGTACAATAAATAAAGTTATTTGTTATATTTTTTACATAGTATGCCACAGTTATGCTATAGCGCATTACAGTTATACATAGTACGTCATAGTTTTACATAGTACGTCATAGTTATGCATAGTTTTCTTTATAGATATACATAGTAAGTTATAGTTATACTTGGTACGTTATAGTAACACCTAGTAAGTTATAATGTAAATATATAGAGTACGTTTAAATTATACATAGTACGTTTTATAGTTAAACATATTACAACATAGTTATACATAGTACGTGATAGTTATACATAGTACGTTATAGTTATACATAGGACGTTATAGTTTTACCTAGCCTGTCATAGTTAGGTGGTAACGTACGTAAGTGTCAAAGAACCAATCATGTTATTAACATAGACTTAAAGGTATTGAAGACTCGCCCCAAACCGCGTGCCGCGCTCTGAAAAAGTTAACTTCCGTTGCTTGTTTGTTTGTCTCTTCAATTGTGGATGTATCCTTCACATCCCTAATTAGAACTCATCCGTTGGACTTAATGTGTTTCTCATTTTGTTAGTGATAGGATGTTGGTAGTATACACGTATCCACTAATGAACGTAGTCAGATATCGCTTCTCGGCCATTTGGCTAAGATCATGTATGGTAGTATATCTGTTCTTTTTTCGAGTGGAATCTTTATACACACCTGACGATGATCATACAGTCACAGTCTTGATGAAAATGAGAATGGTGTTGAGAGCGGATCAGTCGTTTGATTGTTTATGATTCCATGTGCAGATTTGTACCGTAATTTGAGTTGTACTCGTTTCAGATCCCAACAAAATAAAATCCCTGTCACTAATATTTTTATGTTTGATCTTACCTGTCTGAGGGTCCTTTGATGAACAAGTTAACTTTCTAAGATTGTAACCAGCGGGAAATGCGTACGCCGTACCCGGACCGAACCCGTATATGATGGCACTGAAAAAGCCGTCTGGCATGACATTCGAAATGATTTGTGGTCCTGTGGATAATGGTATCGTGAGGTCGGCGCCAAAACTGGACAAACCACCATTAACACTGGCATCGGGTTCTTCAGCTAAGACGGTAACGTCATTGAGAGAGGGAGTAAATAAAGAAGGTGACGTCACAGAGATAGCGGCGTAACTCGTAATGTTGTTTGACCCCGCTCCGTCAAAGGTCGCGAACGTGACGAGACCATTGAAATACTGTTCAATTGGCGGTATGATCACCATAAATGGGTCTCCCACACCGTCTGCTTGCATTCCCTTAGCAAACTGAACCACCAACACCGGTTTATTCGAGTTAATACCGAGAGGGAACTTTGCAAGTTGGTTAAACTCCATAAACTGACCAGATCGCGATATCTGAACGGTTTCGCCGGAGACTTTCACTACGGTGTTGGCTCTGGCAGCGATTATTCTGAAGATATAGCCAGAACCTCGATCCAGTAAAGGTTGCAGGCTGAAACGTTTGCCCCATGTATCAACAGGTGGGATCATTTCAACTAAGTGGTCACATCGCGATGTTTTCTGCGGTACTTCGGTGCATGTTGAGCCGGAAAGTACAGCAATCGCTTTGTCCGATGTAATCTGTGTACCAGTCAAATCATTGGCTGATTGGAACTGTATCGTCTGTCCTCTTTGTAAACCGAATATTATTTCCTCCCCTGCCGCGAAAATGGTTCCTCCGTAGTTTAATTTTTGAATCGATACAATTTTTATTCTTGTTAAATCGCTTTTAGCTGTAATCACAAACTGTGATTTTTCGTTCCCGACCGTCGTGTAGGACGGTATGAAGTACTCCTTACCGAGAGCATCGGTAGGAATGACAAGGAATCCATCGGTAGATTTAGACAGAGAATTTATCGCTTGTACGTTTACGTCTCTGCTTGTGCGAATAAGAATGGTTGTGTTCTGGAATCCATTTCCGGCACAAACCGCCCCTACCGGTATATTGACTTTACTGACTGAGGTATTTACAACGGTTAGAACCTGTTCAAAGTTTATGGATGGAACAGTCACTACGACGTTTGTTTCCCCTACCGACAAACCGCCGATGTGAACCTGTACGGTTTCCGGTGTATCATAGTTGCTAGGAAAGGCAAAGATAAACTCACGTCCTCTGGTATCTGGGATAGGTGCTGCGGTAAAAAAAATCAAATATTGAGCTATTAGAGCCATTACCGCGATATATTGGTCGTCGTGACTTTATCCTTTCATCACAACTATGACGTCATATAAAGAAATGGTCAAAACACTTGATTTTGTGAATAGTTTAGGTGGACCTGAGCATCCAGATATTTAACATAGTAAATAGAATCGAAATTATAAAAAAAATGTTATACTGAGAGCAACCGGGAAACTTGTGTGTAAAGTCTCTTGACCGTATGTATGTACTTGAGCGCCGAATATATTTTTAAAGCTTTAGCGCGGCATACATTTTCAATCGTACAACCGTTGCATTTATGTCGAAATAGATGCTTTAAACCCATATGACAGGTTGTTACAAAAGAAACCCCTGTGTATGTAAAGCAAAAAAGTACAAAGATAGGTCCTCCATATATATATATATATATATATATATATATATATATATATATATATATATATATATATATATATATATATATATATATATTTCGTACATGGGCCTAAATTAATTTACATATATGAATTGGGGCGAAAGATGTTATTGCCATTCGCTGGTAAGGCTAGCTTTGTCGCTAATTTGAAACTTAGTAGCTGCAGTGGGACAAAAAAATTAAAATACTTGATGGAAGTTTATTATGCTGAACCAGCAAAGCTACAATTGCTTAAAGTAACTAGAAACATACATTTGTACGCTTAGCTATAAAACACATGCATTCACTTTAAACTTATGTTTCTGAACATCATTTTTACTTAAAATAAACTCTGATTAAATTAAATAACAAAGTTGACTAGAAGCTAAAACAAGAAAGAAAACAAAATTAAGGCAAACAGAAAATATGTTGAAATATTGTATGACGAAGGTTTCAGTCAGTATCACGAACATAACATGAAAATGTTTCTTATACTCTTCCATAAGAAGATTTATATTTAAGATTAAAGAAGGACATAACCTATACATTATACTTGCCGTGTTTAACTTGTGTGCTGACCAAACAGATCTTGAGCAATATTAAACAAAGACTTAACCAAGTAGCCATTTTGTTTCACGTTAGCTTCAACACATAATGCGAAACCCTATTAATACAACGATATTGTGTGAATATATCCAGTTGGTAAACAACAATGAATTTAAATTAAACTTTTCGTTTCCTCAGTAAGTACGGAAGATGTAAATTAAGGCGAAAGACAATAACCGATGAAAACTTCATTTGTACGGAAGCCTTAAGTAACCATTATTTGATACTGATAATATAATGTCTGACAAATAGGAGTGCAACTGAGGAGAAGTTGTTTGTTTTTATTCAAATGTCCACAAATGACGCATTTTAAGATCCTCCGTATTGGATAATTGACCACGGATGAGAGTTTTAAGTGCAGTAAGATTAGGGTGAATCAGAAATTTGTTATCAACCTGGTCTACACTATGAATTTTCGCGTTGGTCTTTCTTATTTTTTTATAAGGGGCTCAATAATAACCTTGGAATATTCTGTGAATCCGGAACACGTGATGAAATATCCAATTGCTCGATACATTTGAATGCTTCAGTCATTTCCTGAACTTAAATACTTAGTCTGTATATCAGGAACCGTATAAGGTTTACTTCTGTAATATAGATAGTATTGACTTCAGTTAAAGATTTGGAGGAGTTACATTTCATTTCACTTTTCACCACTAAGAGCGGCATCCGCCTTAAAAGTTAAAAAAAAAATGCCACTAAATTACCCTAAAAAATCTAACCTCTTCACGCGTCTTGGGGTGTACAGAGTTTACTTTTCAATCCACAGAATGTAAAAGGTCCATGATGTGTTACATAATCATACACGTGTTACAAACGGGATCGGCCATCTATATAGAAGGGAAAGATAAGGCGACCCACATGAGTGGTGCGAATTCGCAGACACTTTGCATGTTTAGTATACCATGGCAGGAAGTAGTCTAAAGAAATGTTGTTCTTTCCTGTTAAGTGATCGAGAAACCAGAAATTCAGTTATAGGTGTTTTTCAGTTATTTCAGTTATTGGTTGGTTTTCGTGCCCAGGTTTTACCTGGGTGACTTTCCCTAAAAGAGTATTCAGATGTTTCTCAATTGCATTCAGACAAAAAAAAACTTTATAAAAGGGCGAATTTCCTCCTTTTCCCGTCTCTCTTCTTCGTCATCACCATATATTTGACGGACAGATAACATCACTACGTCCTTCTTGGTAACCATGTAAACTTTTTTTCCCGCTTCGATACAAACTTTTTTAGAAATTCTCCAATCAAGATTGATGTGGGCGGGATTTAATTGTTTGGTTGACACATTGTGGAGCCTGGCCTTTGCAAAGTGCGCAGATACAGAGCCCTTCTTGGCTTCGTATACGTTACGGGAAGTGCATCCCACGTCAGCAACATACCGATCTGAAGAAGCAGTACGCTTCGTGTCAAAGTCAAACCTTAGAATATCGTAAAACCATCGAAAGTAATTTCATTTGAAGAGCTGCGTATTGCAAAATGTTGAAAGCAGTGATTTTGATAGGCGGCCCACAGAAGGGTGAGTATTTTGTACAGCTGTTTTTATTTGAGATGTTTATTCTGCCCAAGACCTTGTCAGAAGTCATAGTTTTATCGTACCCACAACGTTGCTAGTAGTTCCACGATGTTTTGTAAATCGATAACACAATCACCTTATTTAGCCTAGGCCGTTAGTGTTAGGACTTGTATCTATCGTCGTGGAAGTTACTTGACATCCTTGAAAATCAACCTGATTATGAGATGAATGTGCAGAATCTCTCTGGCTATACCTAAGCTAGCACAATACCCCAGCGAGGAGGCCTAGACCTAGCACATACATTGTTACACTTCCAAGTTCCATTAGCATCATTAGGCTAGCTCCTACTCAACCATACCCCTACCATCTTGTTGCTTACAACTGGTTTTATCCTATATACGCTATCTAAACCCTCATTCAGTATCCCATTGTTAAGATGCACAAACTGTTTGAAGCAAATGCCCAGCCTAGATATATTCTGATAGCCTCTGGCAAACCATAATGTTACAATACTGCTTTCAGTTTTGATATGTTGCATACAACTCACATCATTATAATGAGGTACATTTTTCTCTAGAACTGTTTCACAAAGGATGAACAATTTAAAGGTGTTTTTTTTGTAAATTATCAACATAAGTCATGGAAGCTAGCATTTTTGTAAAATAATGCTAACAGCTTGCACACTTGCATTGGTATACCACTGTTCATATTCAAGACATATCTAGCAACTTCTCATAGCTCTCATCTACATGCAGTAGAGCATTGAGAGTGTTGTGGTCAAGTTTTTAAGGCAGTGTACATGTTTTGTAAGGTTTACAGGTTATCGTTGACAGGGGTAATATTGTGATGTACCTTGAGCACTGCTATCGGTGGGTATGCCTGCGCCTTATAAATCCTCAATATTATTATATTATATTGATAGGACTTTGCTATACCATAGACAGTGTGCTGGTGTAAAGGAATTTCGCTTTCTCAATCTTTGTGAAGGGACCAGAATATGTGGAAAAAGTGTCTCATTGTGTATATCTGACTGTTTTGAAAGGGAAAAGATTATTTAAAAAAAAGCAGCATTGGTATTGGTTAGTATATGTTTGTAGTGAAATGCAAACTGATGCCTAAGTCAATTTCATATACATGTATAAGTTAGCTCAAACCAAAGACAAAGAATTTTTTTCTTTTGAATTTAATTTTCACAGGAACAAGATTCCGTCCCCTCTCGTTGGAACTACCGAAGCCCTTATTTCCTGTTGCAGGTTTTCCCATTATATATCATCATATAGAAGCATGTGTGAAGGTAAAGTAAATGTCAAACTAATCAGTCATTGACCAGACTAAGTTTTTTTTAAGTTTTAAGGACTGCAAAAAGTACACGTTCTAAAACAAGTGTACAAAATGAGATTGAATATTCTTTCCATTGTATGTGACAATGACTAGAACTAATGTTGTTTATTCATACATTCATCCCAAATACTTCCCCTCAAGTCTCAACACTAGAAATGATCAACACTGCTGGGGTATGACTGTAACCTTTAGTTTGTTATCATGTCCAGTGGTAACATTAATTAATATTAGAAGTACATTTGTTACATGAACTGATTCCCTTTGAAACAACCATTCAACAGGTAAGGATTAACCGAAAAGTCGACTACAAATTCGACATCTTTAAAATTTCTGCTGTCTTTTCCAATAAATGATTACCTGGAAATATTTTTTAACCTGTGCAGGAATATCCATATAATCCATTCACTCCTGTTTTCATACTTCCAGTCATTTTTCGGACAAGCTCCCATCCATACATGACAGGGTGTCTGCGGTGGGGGGGGGGTGTGTTTTGCTTTATTTTTGCCTGTATGATTGGAGCGTGTTCAGTTGGCACAGTTTGTGAAGTGGGCATACATTATACTGCTTTACTTTAAGCTGTGTGAAGCACATCACACCTAATGAGGCCAAGGAAATAAATGTTATTTAATTTTATTCGTTGCCAATGAGATTTATCTTTAAGGACATCACTTCCTGAATAACAGGATGCAGTCATCTTTAAAGAGGTGAATGGCTGTCACTCTTGGGTACGGCCGAAAGGCATGATTAGGCAACATAACCTATATGGTCATATAGAAAACCTCTTTGCATCTGGATTAAAGATTATTTAGGGTTCAAATTGACCCTCTGAGTAGCCGTTCCCCCTCTCCCTTCCTCAAAGAAAACATTTTCCATAAAATATCAATCGTTGCTCCTCTCCCCCCCCCCCCCCCCTTACTGTTTTACTGTTTTAAATACTGGCAATTTTTCCCCTGAAGTTCCCCTTCCTAGGGATTGAACTGGGTTTCACCTATTTTATTCGTAACTTGACAATTTTGTATCAGCGAACTCAATTTGTGAATTTTTCATTAAATTGTAAAAAATGCAGATGAAATGATAAATTAAACAGGGCATGAAAGAGCATCTTGTTTTTCCAAACTTTAAAATCATCGATAAGTTCAGATTCAAGGATTGGATACATATTTTTCAACCTCAAGTGTTTTCAAGTAGTTTGTAATATAATGTAATTTAATTTGTTATTTCAAGCCTGTTGTCTTGTGTACAATAGCTGTCTGTGTTCCCACTGTTGTATTTCAAGTTTTCAAGCCATTTTGTTTTGGTTTTTCCAGTAGATTGTTTAGATATCATCATTTGTGTTTTATTTATCTCTGTTAACATTTATCCTCTTCCCTTAGCAACTTGATATTCTCATTAAAACCACAGCTTTTCAGTATTCTGTCTCTAATTTCTCTTATCTCAGCTACCAGAAGTCAAAGAGATCCTTCTGATCGGTGCCTATCAACCCAGCGAAGCTTTGAATAGATTTATCGCAACCACGCAGAGGGAACTGAATATAAATCTCAGGTGAGGATATTTTGGTGAAAGCCCAGTGACAAGCAAAGGGGGAGGGCATGGTTAATGATCTATTCCCCTTGGCTGATAAAAATGATTTGAACTGATATGTATTCTGTGTCCACTTATTTCAAAGGGATATTTCGGTGGTAGATAATGTAACAAAGAGAAAAAAAAAATCCGCACTGTTAGTCGAAAATCCCTTCTAAATACCTTGTCCCTTTCTTTGAGATACGGTTTATTGAACGTAACCTGGTTAGACTAATTAAATTAATTACTCCTGGAAGTGGGTTACAGAAGGTAGTCTGTGATATCATAATGGTGGACGTCTCCTTGTTGTAATTTCGTTTTGCTTTGTCCATGAAGACTGATACCCTTCGGGTGCTTTACTTACCTGTCAACTCGTCTGTATTTATAAGAATTTCATTAAAATGCCATTTTTTTCTCTAAAAATATCATAATCCTGTGTGAATAAATATTTTAAAGAAAACTCTTTTTATCTTTAATAATTGCCCCGATGACATCATTTAATCTCCTGTTACCTGATGGCTTCACCAAATTATCTCCAAATTTGAATTATTCGTATCCTCTCCTTATAATAAATGCTATGAGGATGTGGTGTTGTCTTACAGACCTGTGCAGGATAATTTCCAGCAGTTTTGTTATACATTGTACTATTGTGCCTTTGTGTTTAGTATCACATCATAAGTATATATAAATATTGCATTTTTGCATTTTTCCAGGTATCTTCAAGAATACACAACTCTCGGGACTGCGGGAGGCTTGTATCATTTTAGAGATCAGATTCTCGCTGGTAAGCCGAGTGGATTCTTTGTCTTCAACGGTGACATCTGCTGTGACTTCCCCATGGTCGATATGTGGAACTTTCACCAGCAAGTCCAAACTGGAGATCACTTCACCATGCTAGCGGCAGAGGTACGTGAATATTGGTAGTATAAAACTATGCTTTTTGTTATGCTCTGTTAGGTTATTATTTCATTCTTTACAAAAAAAATTAGTCAACGATATGCTTTTTAATTCACAGTTTGTTTGCAAGACCTATGTTTTAGTTGCATGTTTCTTTAAGGCTATTTGTGTGCCAAGTTAAAAACATTTTTTTGTATGATTTTCCACAATTCAGTATATAAGCTGAAGGGGTCAGGTTGGACCATTTTGTAATGAATAAAAAGTTTTAACTTTTTAATATCTTCTAATTTGCCCTTTTGGCATGTGAGTATTGATACTAATAAATATAAAATCTGGTCAAACATGTTTTCATATTAATACATTAATTAACTATGACTTTTATGAATTACGACATGTTTGAGATGATTTTTTTTTTTATCATGAGTCTCTTTGGCACTCTTTTGTTACCCAGGCAACAAGGAAGCAGTCATTACAGTATGGGTGTCTGGCTGAGAACGAGGAAACACATGAGGTAAAACTTCAGCTGTATTACTAACTTCTCATTACTAAAGAAACAGCATTTAGTTATCTCCTCATTGGGTCATTAAATGTAAAAAGTAGCATTATCGACAGTTACTGTTTACTGTGTGAGATCAATCTCTGTATTGCCTCTGCAGTGGGGGGAGGGGAGGGGGAGGGGAGGGGGAGGTGCAGGGTGAGAGGAATGAAGACTTTTTTTAATATGTTTTGGTCAGTAATCAGTTTGATTGGGTAAAGGACTCCCAGGAGAAAGCACTCAGAACAATTATCAGATCTGATATAGACTCTACTCTACCTGGTAACTATGGTAACATTAACATTTTCTCTAATTTCATCTGTGCACACTGGCTTTCCTATATAAAAGCAAACTTTCTGTATTGCAGATTTTCACAAACAGGTTTCACCTTGTACTTGTTGTTTTCGTTTTAGGTCCTTCACTACGTCGAGAAACCACAGACATTTGTGAGTTCCAGTATTAACTGCGGAGTGTACATCTTCACCCCTGAAATATTCTCCCATATTGGGGCTGTCTTTCTCAAAAACCAGGCGGACGTCTTCAAGTAAGATTCTCTGAGTTAAAATGTCATGGTACATTCTCTTCATCAATGTATTTCACTTTGACAAAAATTCTTAATAGTAAATTATGACTTATTCTTCTCCTAAAATTGTATTGGTTTTACAAAACTCATCGGGATAATTGGCATGATGTATAAAGCGGATTTGTGATGCTAGTGAGGTATATGTGTGTTAATTGAGGGCTCCTCTGGAAAGCAGATAAATAAGCAAATAAAAAAATTAACACAAGGATAGACAAATTGATTGAAACATCATCACATGTGTTATGTCCATACTGTGCAGCAAAGCTAGAAAATGAATATTTATGAATTTTCAAGTTTATACTTTCTGTGGTTGGCATGGCGAATTTAATACTCGACTTCATACACCATTTCATGTCAACAAGGCTACAATACATGATTTTTACTTAATTTACTGCCATGTATTATACGTTTGGAGACAGTTAGTCAGTCTAGTTATGCTGAGGGTAAAGGCTTACATTGCCTTTGATCTTTGATTTCAATTGGAGTAATACAAAGGGGTTTTTCATTATCATAGAGCTATCTGCACCGCTTCTAGAAAAAGTTATAGTTTCAGCAAGAAGAGATCAACTTAAGTGTTAGGGGAGTGTAAATGTAATTGATTCAAAGGTTAGTAATTATGACTACTTACTTCAATATATATATATATATTTTTTTTAAAAGTACAAAAAAAAACCTTTTTAATTTAAAAAAAAAAGTTGTTAATGGAACAGATTACAAATCAGTTACCACAGAAATACATGAGTACCCAGGTCTCTGATTTGAATCTTGTTCCTAGTAGAAAAATGAAATCCACTTTTTCAAAAGTTGTCTGTGATTCCCAGTTAGTTTTCTCTCGTTCCATTTTCTTGAGTTTAGTTTCAAACCAATCTTTTTGTCTCTCCATAGCGGAGGCGACAATATCAATCCTGTCCGAGACTGTATCCGCTTGGAGCAGGATATTCTCTCGCCTCTGGCCGGTGCGAAGAAACTTTATGTCTTTAAGACCACCAGATTCTGGAGTCAGATCAAGTCAGCTGGGTAAGACCTCTGTCTGTCTGTCTGTCTGTCTGTCTGTCTATGTGCATTATAATGTATCACTTTTAGATGAAAATTCATCCCCTATGTGTCCAAATTTTCAGCTGTGAATGCACATTTCAAAATAATTCCATTAATTAAAGGCATTAGACGTTTCTTTGGCGCGAGTTTTCACACCCTTTAAGGAAATAATTCATGTAAGTTACAAATTTTAAAAAACGTGTTTTGGAGCTTTTAGTTAAATCACTCAGTATTGTTCATCCTCGTGTTTGACTCAGTAGTTTAATTGTTATTAGATTTTGTCCGACTGAAATGTAATTGTACCTCTTGTCTTTGCATCTCAGTACTGTCAATCTCGTTAGCCTAATTGCTTCTGACTGTATCGATTAGTGTTTGAACAGTAAAAATGTTCTTTTGTTTTAATTACTGCTGGTCTGTTTAAGTTAGTAAATCCTCCCATTTTCCACAATTTGTGTTCTGTTTTTCTCATCATTCCCCCCCCCCCCCCCCATTTTACAGCTCAGCGATCTATGCCAACAGGCTGTACCTGAGCCTCTACAACTCGACTCATCCCGAACGTTTGGCTCATAATAATGACAACGGGCCGAAGATTATTGGAGATGTCTTCATCCACCCATCGGCCAGAGTCGATCCTTCAGCCACGGTAAATTAAAGTCTTAATAATCTAGCTTATTTGTGATAGTCTATGCTAAAGATTTAATTTGTGGCAGTCTATGCTAAAGAATTTAATTTGTGATAGTCTATGCTAAAGAATTTATACCATAACCAGAAGATAGTGTGTTGTATTTGCTGTTCAGTGGTCTATCAAGCTGCCTGTATTTTATGCTGTTGTGTCACGTTGTGCCACAGTTTTGTTACGTTGTCCCATTATGCCACATAACCATCATAAACTGACTTGCAAACATTGCCTTAAGATGAAACAAGAGGGAAAGTAGATGGAGGGAGGGGAGGGGGGTAGCAGACAGTCAGAAATAGCAGTACTCTTAATACGCAAGTAAACGCTGAACACGTTCATACAAAATAACGTCAACCATTAAGTGGAATGTTTAGAGAATAAATCCTCCAACCAGTATTGTCCTGTCTTGCACAAATTAAAAACAAAATTAGAATTTGAAAGTGATTATTTTATAGTCATGGTTCCTAACTTTGTATTTAATAATCATCTCTTAAAAAAAGTGTTTTTTTTTCTTTCTCCTTTCTGTAGCTTGGTCCAAATGTTACCATCGGTGCTGGAGTCACAGTTGGTCCAGGGGTGAGGGTGAGGGAGTCTTTGGTTCTAGAGGGTGCTACTTTACAGGTAGGTTTGATCAAAGTTGAACATACTATCCATTCAGGGGTGTAGGGTAGGGATGCTATGACAAATATGTATTTTGCAAGGTGGTAGAAGGCATACAAAACTTACAACCTTTTGAAGTGATGCATTGTGGGGGATATAGACTTGAAAATTAAGAAACAAATTGAGTATAATTGAATGGGTACACCATTTTTACAGTGGTACCAGAACCATACACCACCTTTTTGCTTATTTTTTTTAAACTTTTAGTTTTATCTATTAATTTAAGAGCAGCCCCTCATAGCTCATTGTTGTACCTTTACTATGCTCTATTTATTTCTGAGCAACACCACATCTTTACTTCTCTCTATATATTATTAATAAGCACTTCATTGATTTACTACTCTCTATTTATTCTCGAGCAGCTACTCCTGAGCAACACCATATCTTTACTGCTCTCTCTATATATTATTAATTAGCACTTCTTTGATCTTATCTTTACTACTCTCTATTTATTCCTGAGCAGCTACTCCTGATCAACACCACATCTTATCTGCTCTCTATATATGATTAATAAGCACTTCATTGATCCCATCTTTAGTACTCTCTATTTATTCTTGAGTAGCTACTCCTGAGCAAGACCATATCTTTACTGCTCTCTATATATTATTAATCAGCACTTCATTGATCCCATCTTTAGTACTCTCTATTTATTCCTGAGCAGCTACTCCTGATCAAGACCATATCTTTACTGCTCTCTCTATATTATTAATCAGCACTTCATTGATCCCATCTTTAGTACTCTCTATTTATTCCTGAGCAGCTACTCCTGATCAAGACCATATCTTTACTGCTCTCTATATATTATTAATCAGCACTTCATTGATCCCATCTTTAGTACTCTCTATTTATTCCTGAGCAGCTACTCCTGATCAAGACCATCTCTATATATTATTAATCAGCACTTCATTGATCCCATCTTTAATACTCTCTATTTATTCTCGAGCAGCTACTCCTGATCAAGACCATATCTTAACTGCTCTCTATATATTTTAATCAACACTTCTTTGATCATATCTTGAATACTCTCTATTTATTCCTGAGCAGCTAGTCCTGAGCAAGACCATATCTTAACTGCTCTCTATCTATTTTAATCAACACTTCGTTAATCCCATCTTTACTACTCTCTTTTTCCATTTGATTTATTCCTAGTATATTTTTGAGCAACCTCTCAATTAATTAATTAATTAATTACTTATATTTTATTCCTTCCCTTTCAGGATCACTGTTGCATTCTGCATAGTATTATTGGCTGGAATAGCTCTGTAGGAGCCTGGACGAGGGTGGAGGGAACAGCTAACGACCCGAACCCTAACGACAAACACGCCAAGATCGACAGCAGCACTCTGTTTAACGAAGAGGGAAAACTGAATCCTTCCATCACCATTTTAGGTAATTTTATAATTAATTGAATTAAAAATTGAACTTCCATTTGACCTCGTTCACATCTAATAGAGTTACTGAGAGGGATAAAACATTGTATAATATCAGCCATTTTGTGCTAGCTTTTTATGCCCGCTAAATTCCTTGAAATTTCTGGCTGAAATTAGGTATGAAATGCTTCCATTTGACCTCGTTCATATCTAATCTAATAGAGTTATTGAGAGGGATGAAACATTGTATGATATCAGCCATTTGGTGCTAGCTTTTTATGCCCGCTAAATTCCTTGAAATTTCTGGCTGAAATTAGGTATGAAATGCTTTCGCTGGATGAGGTGTGCAATGGTCTTATTAACCTAGGAGAAGAGCAGTGGTTCAGCGTGCCTGTATGAAAACTACGAATGCTAAATGAGGAGTGGAATGGGGGTCAATTTGGGTTGGGGGGGGGGGCATTGTACCTGAAGTCTAATTTATTGCCATCCTTGGTGATGGGTCTAAGCACAGGTGTGCAAAGTACTGGCTGTGGTCCAAGTTTTGTGCACCCTATATGGAATTAATTGCCTAGAATGGTGTGTGGGCACTTTAATATTTCTTGTGTGGGGGTCACAGGGGGGGGGGGAGGGGTGTCCTAGATCCTACCAAATTAAAACCCATAGCTGAATGAGTAGTTCAATGTGCTTGCTGAATGAGAGTATGGTGCTGTTGCTCTATGGGAAGTCCATTGAGAATTTACAATAGCTCATACTACTGCTTTTCCAAAAAAAAAATGAAAAAATGTTCATTTTGTAATACATTCCAGGAAATGTAAAATCATGGTCACATATTCATAATAGTCATAATCATAGCTGCAACAATTTTTTTTTGTTTAGATTGCTCCACCTTTATTGGTGTTATATGTTAAGGTACCGGTGTCAAAATTTGGATGCTGAGGGGGCTGCAGCCAGACTGCATTGGACGTAACCTTTTGTGCTGTACAGTTTCACACACAATAGGTATTGCCAGCTTGCTAACATTAACTGGGTTGTTTGTTATTATTGATTCAGCTTTGCTGCAGGGGATTTTGGAGCTGCTGCAGCCTTTATGGGTTAAATACACTTTTTAATGAGATATTGTTGTTCAGACCTGTTTATTAATAATGCATACATGCACATTTTTTTTGTGGTATATTGGTATTTATGATGCAGAGGTGTATGCTAATGGCTGCTAATTCTGTAACATTTTTGTTGTTGTTCTCCATGCGTGTCAATACAATGATAGGAATTTTTGTTCATACCAGAATCATTTAATTATGGTCAACGTGTTAGTAGTAGGTAATGGATATCTCTATGCTCGTACACTTAAAAGGGATGATGAAGGGTTTTGACCTGAGAGTCCCAGATTGTCTTAGCTTTATATTTGACTGATTGAAAAAAGGATTTTGCAGTTGTGCAAATGTATATAGATGAGAATTAGTTGAGACTAGTGGAACTATAATCTCACTAGTTTCACTAGTCTCAACTAAGTCTCATCTATTCTTTGCTCTGTCCACCGAACATTGCGTAGCATATATATATTATAAGAGGAAACCATTGAAATAAGATATGACTCATAATTGACAAATATGAAGTTAAGGTTTAGAAAATATATTGGAATTTTCGGTCCCCCTTCGCCAGCAATACTTGGCAGTCGCAAGGGCCCCAAGTCTTTGTTGAGGCCAGTGATGTGAGACTTAATAAGAAAGATCCAATCGATTTCTTTACGTTTACGTTCAGTGGTGGATTTGAAGTTCGAGGCAATTAAAATGCATTTTAGGTGTTTGAGAGAATGACTATGAAGATTGAAATGTTCCGAAACGGGGAATCCTGCAAAAATATCACGAATAGATTTTTGGTGGTTATTAAACATAATTGCCTTGATACGATTTCGGTTGTGGAAGGTTCTGAAGGGGGTAGGCGTGTTAAGCAATGTAATTTATTTACAAGAAAAACAAAGTTCCAGGCTATAACCTGTCAGGTGACATCAGTGTTCCATAATTTACTGCCAGTTAAAGAAGATTGTCAAAGAAAAAGGGAAAATATTAAAATTGAACCTTACGTTTAAGCTTATTTTGGTATTAGAATTGGTGGCAGTTTTGCATTCTCTAACCCCCCCCCCCCCCAAATTTAATCGCTTGCCCATTTGGTATTTCCTTCACAGAAGAGTTAATGCATGAAAATATCACGCATGTTGAAACATAGCTCTGCTACAGTTTGTCTCTTAACATCTGTGGAATGAGACCTCTATTGTCAGACACGAGAAAAAAACAAAACAACTCTGCACAACGTAGGCAAATGAACTATGAAAGGATAACTTTTGATTACAAAAAAAAAAATTCTTGATGAGTTTTATATCATTAAAAATCACTGCTTTCCATCCAGGTTTTAGTTTTCTCTACCAAAGAAATGACCCTTTAATCAGCTGAGGTTCATCAATTAAAGTGACTGGACTATGTAGTCTAATACACAGACCATAACATCAGATAAGAACACAATACCTCAATGTGGAAACAAAAGGCTTTTTGGCCTCAAAAAGAGACTAAGTTTTTGAATATAGTATAAAATTTGTCAATAAAAAATGGTGTTGAATGTCATCCAAGGGTGCTCTATTGTTTATATGAAATTAATATGAAGCTGTTTTGCTTGAGTTATTAGAATTTATGAAACGATAGAGATATAAGATTAACATTAAGGCCTGCACTGAGGAGCTGATCTCATCATTCACTTAATAGCTTTAAAGGAGTCTTCCAGAAATTTAGCATATTTTGAAAATATCAGTAGCAGTAGGAACATTTACGAGCACTCAAGTTTTTTTGCTTCCTTGGACTACTTTATGTCTCAAGACTTACAATTCTGCTTAAAGTCATCCATAAAACATGAATGTTAACATAAAAACATAAAGATTGCCTCCTGAATATCTAGTAAACATGTGAGATTGTTATTTGTTAAGTGAATAAATTAACATGACAGGTTGAACCGTGACAGCGTTCACAGCAACCTAGGCTGTTTTGGAAAACTCTATCAGAACCTTCCGCAAGTTGAGTCACAGGTCCATAAAAGGCAGATAATCAGAATTAATTGAAACGGCTGAATTAAAAGTATTCACAACCTCCCAAACTTGTTGACCAATATCATTCCCATGCATGCATTACTTCACAAAAACCCAAGTTTTTCAACCACCTATTAGGAGCCAAGACATCCTTTCTCATTCCTACGTGCCAAAGTGACCGATAATAGAGTTATCCATACTACATGGCAATACATCTTATTTCATCTAACCCATTTTTCACATATTTCTTCGTTTTATTCCTCATTCCTTCAAATGCTGCTAATCCCATCCATTTTGACCTCTCAGGTCGTAATGTCGTCGTTCCATCGGAGGTCATCGTCCTCAACTCCATAGTCCTGCCTCATAAGGATCTGAGATACAGCATAAAGAACCAAATATTACTCTAGCTACACATGCCTATTATCTCAAGGTATGCTCTTTCTACTGCATGTCGTAGCTTGTTCATGAATATGCATGTTGTCTTTTAACTCTCTATCAATGATCACAGCATGTTTGTCCCTTTCTCCTAATCAATGTCCGTTCGTGTCTTTGTCATTCAGCATGGTGTTTGCCATATTTTGTTCATTTTTTTCTCTCTATTTACATGTTATGCAAATCCATGATCATGTGTTCATGGCAATACATTAATGTGCTTTACATTGTGTTGTTTTCTTGAGGCCATCAGTCTAGCCCCCAATTATGTTATAAATGGCGAGTAATGGTCACCCATGCTAAAAACCATCAAGAAGTGTTTCTTGCTACTATCACCTTCAAATCACTTTCCCTGCATCGATGTTAAGCTATTAAATATTCTATTTCTCGGAATACTTCAGGAGGGGGGGGGGGGGGCTTCACAGCCCAGGACCTACAGGAAAGGACTTTCTTTGAAAAAGTAAGATAATCATAGCATGCTAAATTCTTTAGGCAATACTGATGCCCAATATGAAACTGTTTTGTCATGTTTACCCAAGGTGTGAATATGATAAAGTAGTTGCCGTGGTAACATCTATGTGCTTTGTTTGTTTGTTTTGGTTTTGCTGTTGATGGGGTGTCATACTTCTAGTGCTTCTCATTATGGCTGGCTATGCGGTTCATGGTCTGATTTTAATTGCTGTGTGGTGCTATTAAACTTCTTCAATATTTACAATTTCTTAATTACTTCTTCAGTATTCTGTAATCTTACAACAGAGAGAGAGAGAGCTAGAGAGAGGATCCAAGCAGTATCAGGATGAATGGTTGACATCACAAAGAATTTTTCTTTGTAAAATTTTAACAAAATATTGACAGGAATGGAAATGCCAGTCAAAAAACAGAAAGACTCTAAATATAATGAAGACAAAATCTAGAGCAAGGACTTCCATGCTAACAATCAAGGTTACAAAGTGTGAACAGTAGTCATATCTTACAGTATTTTTACAACCGCCATTGCGACAATTTCTAGATTCTTTAGTTAAAGAATCTTGGGTTCAGGAATAGATGTAGGCAGATATCATCTTAAAAGATTAAATATCAGTACTGCAGGAGGTGGTGATATTCCTTGCTATTTTTTTTAAATTTGGCCATTCCAAACATAAACGGATGGCTTTCTACTCCCAAATTCTCTCTAACAAGCAGAACATCTCAACATTTTGACGGCACCATTTTTTTTTTTGATACCCTATCCATCATTTGTGCTCAAGCTCCCATCTTGGGTGATTCTTTTGGTACAGTTATGTAAGAATATCCAAGTAGATAGTTAGGTAAACTGCAGAACCCTGTGTCAGACTAAGGCTGTGGGCATTCCATCCGTAACTTCTAAGCCGTGGAACTCTTTGCCTCACTGTATCCAATCTGTAGCCTCTAAACCTTCTCAGAGAAAGATTTCAAGCCCATCTTGCTTGTTTTCTTTTTAATTTAGGTCCATGTTCCACCTACTATTGATATACGTAAGCAGATGGCTGTGACTTGGATAATGGTTCTTTATATATATGATTATTAATATTTGATATTAATTTGTTGTAATATCTGTGATTTTTGCAGGTAGGAATGTTGTGATCCCACCAGAAGTGATGGTTCTTAACGCCATCCTCCTCCCAGATAAGGAGCTCTCGTCTAGCTTCAAGAATCAGATTCTTCTGTAGTAGGAGCGGCAAACCTAAGGTCGAAGGTCAACAATGATGACATGAACATCATCAATCCTGTTAATGGTGAAAACTAATTCTCGGCTGTCTATACAACAGGATTAGAATGGTTTTATGCCAAAGTCAAAATATCTATAAATTTATCTCTCCCAATTTTGTGAAACTGACGGAAGCAGTCAGAGGCGGGTTTCGGATGAGGATAAAATGTATACGCCAATGGCAGGAATACAACACAGAAATTTTATGTTGACATTTCATTTGCCTAAAGAGCAAAATAACCTAAAGAAGTATGTAGTAGAATTTCATAGTTGTAAGCAAGTTGAATGTGGAAGAATTTTGATGTTGGAAGAGTTTCTCCAAATATTTATGTGAAATGCTCAATTGGCCTTTTTTTTTGGGTGATTAATTTTTTAAGAATATTTGAAATGATTAGTCAGGTTACCTGGGTAAAGTCAGGAATCAAAAATAAATTTGACAAGAAAGTTATATAAGTTAAAGAAGTGTTAGCTCAGTGGTCATAGGAGTGTTATCTCAGTGGTTAACGCCAGTGCAGGCTTCCAATCATAAGGTCCCCGGTTCGAGTCACTACAAGATTAATGTATGTCGTCCAGTTACAGAGTTGTTGACAATTGACAATTCATAATCATGGACGTTAAATATGAATCTAAGAGACTGACTTTAGTTAGCTTGCGGCTTTGATAAGCCAATGATGGCTTCTCTGCGAGATCCTGCTTGCAGGAGGATCTAAAATACATCCCTTAAGGGTAACAGTTTGAAAGTACCAGTTTGTAGCGACTTCATCATACCATAGAGATGTAAGATGATACGCTAATAATTAATTTTTTAGCCTTTGAAGAAGATCCTGCTAGGATCGAAACATCAGGCCAACTTACTTTTACACATTCTCCTACACAGGCTCTCTAGTTTGCTAACAGTTTTATTTTATTTTGAAGCTAATAATTACTATATAACTTAAGTTTCAAACAATCATAGAAATTTAATGTTGTTTGTTTGAATGTTTGTTCGGCATCTACATATCTGTTATGTGAGGCAAAACATTGTACGAGTGAAAATTTGGCAAGATTGAATGGAATTGGCCAAAACTTACTGGGTTCCGAGTGCATACTTTTGCTTAATGTCTCTGAGCTGTAAGTGACTTGTAAGTGACTTGTTGTATGTTTAAAGGGGCCTGGATTGAGAATACTTGTAAAAATTGAAGGAAAGAATTAGTAGCAGTATTTATGAGATTTTTAGAAGAGCTAATGGACTTTTGCATTTACAAATTAAAGTTTATAGTATTTTGTAATTCTACTAGTTGTTTTATTAAAGTAAAAATCAAAAGTTAACCAGATGTGTTGTTTCTTTTCTTCTCTGATTCGCATATTATAAGGAATACACAGTTTTTAGCTAAATTATAAGGATATAAGGAACAAAAGACCACATTTTCTACATCCTCCACATTGAAGAACATGTCCCAGCGAGAATGTGCTGTACAGAAGATATAAATATTCAGCCTCATGAATATTCAACAGCTGTTTAAATATTCATACATTTGTAGGTTTGGAACTTGAAATATTAGTTTCAAACCATTTCCGAGAGTGGTGTACAGAACTGGATAGAAGATATGAATATTCAACATTCATGAATATTCAACAGCTATTTAAATATTCATACATTTGTAGGTTTGGAACTTGAAATATTAGTTCCGAATCATTCCTGTTAGGAGCTGGTGTGGCCTGGTGAGATGTTCTGCTGCACGGGGTGAGCTTCACTGCTTGCAGTGTGAGTTCCAAACCCACCTACTGGTGTGGCAAAAGGAGAGAGATCTGGAAGAAGAGACCAGACCAGAAGAGAGGACATCAACTGAGGGGATGCCCAGAAGATGGAGGATGGACAGCGGAGAGGAGAGGAGGGGGAGGGGCCAGAGAGGAGGAGGGGATGTAAACAACATTTTCTTTTTTCAAGTCCATGGTCAAGTTCAAGTCCATGGTCAAGTTCAAGTCCATGGTCAAGTTCAATGCCAAGTGCAGAATCCAAGATACACCGATAACTTTATCAGGTTCAAGTTCAAGGTCACCTTCAAGTTCAATGTCAAGGCCAACTACAGTGCCACCAATTGTAGTCCAACAATATAAATCCAATCAACAAAGGGTAGTGAATATTTTAATTGATACTATCATTATTTTTCTCAATAGTATAAATTCAATTCTCTACAATATGTTCTATTTACCTTACAAATACTTTGATAACACTTATTGCATATTCCAAAATAAATTTTTGTCACTTTAGGTAATTAAACCCATAATAACAATCTTCTTTACAAAATCCCCCAAAATCAAACCAAATAACCTATAACACATATTCAGGTAACTAACAACCCTTTGGCCAGTCTAATAGTGTGTAGAACAGGATTGTCGAATACAAATGTTACACAACATATAGACTGCAAAAATCCTACCAGTTCTTAGATCGAACCTGAAGCATGTAGACCTTTAAAGGGTGTGAAGACTCGCCCAAAAAGAAACGTCTTATGCCGGTAATCTGACCTAGTTTCGAATGAGGGGTAACAAAAGTGTTAAACACCACCATCGATCCCAGAAAATACACACAGCTTGCTACCGTCGGTCGGTAATTAGACACTAGTGTACAGTCAGTACATACAGCTGCGGTCAATACCCACAGCGCAGTGTAGAAACGATACAGCGATGGACATCTCAGGTCCAGCTAAAGATAACAAGGTATCACGTTTCATTTCTGTCTGCATTTTGTAGTGACACAAACAAAACATCAAGCAACAGAAAGTTATCTTTTTCAGATAGCCGCATGCGGTTTGGGGCGAGTCTTCAATGCCAATTAACAAGTTGTGCATTGGCACGTCGGACAGCCAGGAGGTAATCGGTGCCCTCTGTGACTCAATCTGGCAGCCCCCTACCACCCAGCAGTGGACCGGTTTGCGAACCGCTGAGAGAATCCACCTCACTGCAATAGTGTATCACACTAAACAACCACTTGCAGCTTTCACAGCAAATTTCCTTCATCGAAATTAAATAGTCATACTATTACAATTTCAAAATGATTCATTTAACCCGACCTAAGTTACTGTCACATTAATTATCAGATATTTGTAAACTTCAAAGGTAAGTTAGGTAACTTGAAATACACACATCCCATCGGGTGAAAACTATCACAAGATTGTGGTTTCTATAAATCAAATAGGTTTCCCTAAAAAATGGTGATTTGATAGAACATGCTAATGATAAAACTGCCAGACAGTTTCATACCCTTAGAAAAGTTCAAGTAACTCTATCGAATTAAGAATCATTAAAAACAAAATTCCTTACGAGCAGGAAATTGTAAAATTTGGTTTGTAGAAATTTTCAGTAACTAACAATTACAATGACCAACCAAAATAAACACTGGGAGGGATTGCAGCTGGGCACATCCCTCACTTTGGCATGTTGGGCGCCACTTCGGGTCACAGCTCGATTTCAAATACCGTTTGGGATTTAAGTGAACCTTGGATGTCATCTTTATGGAAAACCCCAAACTTGGTTTAGCTTGACTGCCTGATTCGTAAAGATATCATCAAGACACCACCAACAAAAATGACTATCAAATCTACAGTGACTGTCCTAATAGGCACAGGAACTGCTTTACTTAACTTCATTCAATTAATCGTGAGTACCACTACCACTTGTCACAATGCCTTTTAGAATTCTTCTGTTACTGACGGCAATGACTGCCATACCACTTTGAACGATTTAAAACTTCATTTATCAGACTTAACTCGGGGCGCAAAAATAGTCCGAAGTTCCCGCAATAATTTAGCCGCAGAACAAATGTTAAGTTAAATAATCAGAAATACACTATTACATATACTGGCAGTCTTATGAATGGTTCCAGTTTTATGTCATCTCTGTACACTTTTCCTCTCACTTAGTGCTGTTTCAAGTTTTTAATATTTCATTGGTATCCTGTCATTTTTAAGGAAATCCCAAAGCCAATTTCTCTAACTTGCAATACAGAGGTTCCCTTGCCCCTCTTTATCGTGATTTTTAACCCTGGTGAAGTAGGTTTCCAATTATTGCCAGATACATTTTTAATAGTAACCCTACATAGTAACAAGCTATCACACTTCAAATATCACAAATATGAACTACTGAAAGGTATGCTTCCTCTTCCCAGCCAGTGTCTTCACAGTCGAATCAATAGAGGACGGATGTCAATCTCTTATGTCCGTCTTAAAAAGTTACATCGATGTACAAAACTTACAAACTTGGAAGGTCTGGGGACAGCTAGCTCAGACTGGGTCACCGGGCAATGCATGGCCTGCTTCGACTCAACATTAACATTTTTGAGACAAATATTTAATGCTTAAATGAAAAATTCGTCATGGAACTGTTGGAGTGACTTTTTCTTCTAGATGGGATGAGCCAACTTCATTTGATCACCTTTCTCTGGTTTCAGCATCTTCAGCATCTGATTTTCGTCTCGGCCAGATTTCACAAATTTCTTCATCTTTGCCTCATCCGCCTTATTGTGCAAACTGTTGCAATGCAGTCTTGACTCTGTCGAAGATAGAAAAAAACGAAAAAGAGTAAACCCAACATGGTTTATGACGAGCTTTACTTCACCACTGCCAGCTCGCTGTTGAGAAGTGATATATATTTTATCCTCCAAGCTTCAACATCCTCAGAAGCAATAATTTACCTGAGTGTCAAAGGAATTGTCAATGTTTGTCCTTTATGCTAATGACATTTATAAAGAAGCAGTACTTTGGGTGTGATTATAACTCCAGTGATAAATTAGTTCACTGACTATGGTGCCAGAGATAAATGTTTAAATGATACCTTAGCCAGATATATGGGCCCAAACTTTCTTCTGTCTGATGCTGGTATTACTAGAACTGTACTACAAAAGTTGCTCTAAACTATTTCCAGTCATAGGATGAGTACAGATGAAATTTTGATGATGATATGTCTAAAAGGAGTGATGATTAAACTCAACTCGACCACTAATGATCCTAGTGAACGATGTTTAAACTGGCCCTTACCCCACCCATTAACTGATCAATACTGGTGCGTGAGGTTTAAACTGATCCTTACCCCACCCATCGCTGATCAATACTTTTGCATGTTAAAACTCAACATTACCCCACCCATCGATAATCAATACTGGTGTGTGATGTTACACTCACTGTTACCCCACCCATTACTGATTAATACTGGTGTGTGAGGTTTAAACTCACCCTCACCGCACCTATCACTATCAATACTGGTGAGTGATGTTTAAACTCACCATCACCCCACCCATTACTGATCAAAATCGGTGTGTGATGTTTAAACTCGCTCTCACCCCACTCATTACTGATCAATACTGGTGAGTGATGTTTCAACTCACCATCACCCCATCCATTACTGATCAACATTGGTGCGTGATGTTTAAACTCGCTCTCACCCCACACATTACTGATCAATCCTGGTGTGCAGAGATGCCAACCTCTTGACACAAAAAACAGACTGAATATCCTTAAAAAATCAGATCTTGGAGAGAAAAATCAGATTTTCACGAAAACTCGACACTACCACTCGCCCGTAAAAAGTAAAATGTCAGAAAAATGTTTTACTGGTAAGAAGGGGCAAGTAAAATGTTTGCTTTTTCATTAACATTTAATGAGAAAATTGTAAAGCTGCCGATTCCGCATATTTCGCGCCCATGTAGGCTCGTTGTTCAACGTGTTTGTTGGGGTTTGGGGGGTTACTTGTACATGTTTCTATGCGATTCTGCTTCCTTTAATTTTTTTTTTGAAAGATGAAAAACAGTATTTTCAAGAGGCAATATCGTATTATCGTATTTCACTTGTTTTATAGTACTAAATACGATAAAATCTTACTGGTTGGCATCTCTGGGTGTGTGATGTTTAAACTCGCCATTACCCCCCTTTTACCCCACCCATTACTGATCAATACCTGGTGAGTGATGTTTAAACTCGCTATTACCCCCCTCCCCCCATTTTATCCCACCCATTACTGATACTGGAGAGTAACCTTACTTTTCAAAGAGAACCTGGTGTGTTGATGTAAGCAGTGACTGGAGTTGTTTATAGACGTTGAATTCTTTCAGCTTCCTCTGTCTCATATCTGCTCCTTCTTCCTCCTTCCAGACCAAGTTATTGATGCAGTAAACAGCAGCCACTTGTAACTTGACATTCTCATGTCTCTGTAGGAGGAGGTGGGGGTAGAGAATAAGAAGCAGTGGCTTATTATATTATGATAGTAAAATGACTTACTCCTGTACAGCTTTACATGGTTACAGTGTTTCCATAGTTACACTATCGAAGGATGCTGTTTGACCAGAGATGTCACTTCTGTTTGATGAAGACATCTTTCTTTCCATCTCGATACTAAAAATCACATTATAATTTTCTAATGGAACTTTCATAAATATCTAATACAATGGTACTCAGAAATAATAAGATAAAAATTACTATCACCCAACAGTTATCTTAATTGTTCCTGGTTACCGGGCGACTTCATGCAGAATATTACTGCAACTGCAAAAGCCTGTTAATTTTCGTGATCATGAATTGGGATGCCGTGTTTTAAAAAACAGAACATTAAAACATATTATCTTCTCATTTAATATCTTTTTTCCTTTTTTTCTGATAGGAATTATAGAAAGTTATTATAAGTGAAAATTAATATAAATAATTTTAAATAAGTATACCAATGTACCTTGGTCACAGACTACAAATAAAAATTAAAAAGAAAAAAAAATTGCTGAATGGTCTTGCCCCTAGTATTCATGTTTAACTGCTCTATGAATATTCATATTGAAAGTTAATAAAAAACATAAACCCAGTTGGGACAATTCTCTATAAACTGTACTTTCATGTCCTGTTTCAAAGCACTTCTTCTGTCAGTTTGTGCAGTATGAATATCCTGTTTCTATCAGATAAAGGACACAAACTGTTCATACTGTCAGTATCAGTGCTTTGAAGCATGATACGAGAGGACAGTATACAGTGGTATTAGCATTACAGAATTGTCCCAACTGTCTGTGAAACACGAGTGAATTTTCTTACCATATAATATGTTAATTTCTTCAAGATGTCCTCGTTAGACATGATAAAGTCTTTAGCGTTATTTCCGTCCGCTATGTTCGCCAGGATGCAGAGAGTTTGCTCTTTGACCTCTGGTGGGTGGTTCCCCTCCAATATCATCACCACCGCCGTCATTATCTGTTTGTTGTGCGAGTTCATAATTATATCGATGTCCTGTGAGAAGAAAAGGTTCAAGAAAAACAGAAGTTACAAAGATGTCTTTCATTCAAATGAATTTATGGAATAATTGTAATTACAGATGATTACCTACTGTTTTTTGTTTGTTTAGATGACATTTACTGATGGTTAAAATATGAATTTATTTAAATGCACTTGGGAAACACATGTTTCATGAGGAAAGTCTCTGTGAAACAGTATTATTATTGTTAGTATTACTTTTTTTCCCCCTCCATTTATTGATAACTCTAGAATCATATGAACAATTAACTTCATACTAGATGCTTCAAATTATATAAACGTCATTACACAATAACAGTTATAATTACTATTATTACAAATAGTATTGTTATTGTTACTATTATTATTGTTTTTATTATTACTATTATTATTGTTAATACTATTATTACAATTAGTATTGTTATCATTATTGTTGCTATTATTATTGTTACTATTATTATTATTGTTGTTATTATTACTATTATTATTGTAAACACTATTATTACAATTAGTATTGTTATTATTATTATTATTGTTGTTACTTTTATTATTGTTACTATAACTATTATTGTTGTTGTTATTATTACTATTATTATTGTTAATACTATTATTACAATTAGTATTGTTATTGTTATTATTGTTGTTACTTTTATTATTGTTACTATAACTATTATTGTTGTTGTTATTATTACTATTATTATTGTTAATACTATTATTACAATGAGTATTGTTATTATTATTATTATTATTGTTACTGATATTATCGTTGTTGTTTTTATTACTATTATTATTGTTAATACTATTATTACAATTACTATTGTTATTATAATTTTACTATTATTATTATTATTGTTACTTTTATTATTATTGTTGTTATTATTATTATTATTGTTAATACTATTATTACAATTATTATTATTATTGTTGTTATTATTACTATTATTATTGTTAATAGTATCATTACAATTAGTATTATTATTATTATCCTTAATTGTTACTATTATTATTATCATTTTGCTGTTGTTGTTATTATAAGTGTTATTATTATTGTTTTTACTATTATTATTATTATTGTTGTTATTGTTACTTTTATTATACCACATATTTTAAGTGCTCAATACAAACCATGCAGTCTGCTCACAAGCACTTTACAAACAAATGAAGGAGAATATACATACAAGAAACTAGATCAACTACTAATAAGTATTGCAGGATAAGATGTGTCTTTATAGTTCTTTTAAAAGCTTCAAGTTAATTGATAGTACGGATTGTGGTTGGAAGCTTGTTCCATATATGGCTTGTGATTGAAAATGCATTATAGAGTCTGCATAGGGATGCCTTAGGTTGGAAATAAAACTATATTTGATGAAAGTAAGTGAGTAGGCTAGTTTGGCAACAACACTAGATTAACTTTTGGTGACAGCCAGAGAGAAGAGTATTTTCGTTGACAGTGAGCAACAGACCAATGTGAGTGACAACAATAGTCTATTCCGATAGCAGACAATGTAACACTTCTTTTAAAGAAAGAAAGAATGTACTTTAAAACTTCATCAAAATGCACCTTTGTTAAAAAAAGTTATTTTTCCTCTGAGGATAAATGATGTCAATATTATAAAGGAAATGAGAAACATTTTCATCAGAAGCACACACAAGATACCACCACCATTTTGAAACAATTCTCTGATGAAGATATTGAAAATCTTACTGATTTTGATGACAATAAATTTCTGAGCAGTCCAAGTGTCTTCATTAGAATGTCAACGTTATCGTCCGTGAGCAGCTTAAACAGTTGTTCCGTGCCTAGCTGGGCCAATATCGTGTTCTTGATATTCTGTTCCGATTGGAAGGCCATGTTCATCAGACCCCAGATGCCGTTGAGCCTCAAGTACATGTTGTCACTCCTTGTTAGCTGGCAGAACATGATCACTGCTCCAGATTCAACTATGTGCTGCAATTAAAGGGAATAAAAACATGAGATATGTCAGACAAAATTCAAGAAAAAAAACGGCAAAATTTGAAGTGAGAGAAATGTCATGTTGCGAACGACTGGGTATAGCATCAAGCTGTCTAGACCAGGCGATTTGGCAAGTTAAGATTTGTCAGCCACTGGTTGGAGGGTGATGGAATATTTACGACATTGCTTATTAACATATACAAAGGTGGTACTATATTTACCACTGTCTTTCATAAATAAGTTGGTGCGATGTTACCACATTAAATAACAAAACAAGGCGGCCAATATGTTACCTCCCTGTATAACACAAATTACCACATTATATACGACAAACGAGGTGGTACAATCTTACAGTGTATAACACAAACAAGATTCTTCAATGTTACCATATTGTATAACACACACATAGTTCCATAATATGGCTACACTATGTAACACACTCGAGGCAGTGCAATGTTACTTCATTTTGTAATACAAACAAACTCGGTGGAGCAGTTTTACCACATTCAATTACAAGAAAGAGTTATGCGATGTTAGCACATTGCATTACAACAACAAGGTGCCACACGTTGCACCCACTGCATAACACAAACAAGGTTGCACCATGTTAACACGTATAACACAACAAGGTCGCACTATGTTAACACGTATAACACAAAGAAGGTGGTGCAATGTTACCATATTGTATAACACAAACAATGGGGTGCAGTATTACCACTCTGTATAACACAAACATGGTGGCACATATTACCTCACTATATAACAAACAAGCCGCCACAATCTTATCACATTGAATAATACAAACAAGGTGGTGGCACAATCTTACCTCATTGAATAACAAAAACAAAATGATGCAATGGTACCTTACTGTATAACACACATACAAGGTGGCACAGTGTCACAACACTGAATGACACAAACAGGGTGATACAAAATATTCCCACACTGTATAACACAACTGTGGTGGGGCTATGTAACCATTCTGTATGATGGTGCATAGCAACTGCATTGTATTTAAAAAACAAGGTGCCAAAATGTTACCATATTTTACAACACAAAACATGGTGGCGCAACCATACCACATTGTAATACACAAATAAGGTGCCACAATTTATTTCACAACGAAGGTGGTGCAATGTTTCCATGTAGGATAATACAGACAATGTGCCACAATGTTACCTTACTGTATAACACAAACATGATGCCACAATAATAATACACTATATAACACAATCAAGGCAGTGCAATGTTTCTTCATCATAACACAAACAAGGTGGAACAGTTTTACCACATTCATTTACAAAAGCAAATTGTGCAATGTTATCACTTCAATAATGAAAACAAGGGGCCACAAATTTATCGCACTGTATAACACAAACAAGGTGGCACCAATTTAACACGTATAACACAAACAAGGCGTTGCAAAACTACCACACTTTATAACACAAACAAGGTGGCACAAATTTACATTGAATAACAAACAAGGTGTTACCTCACTGTTAACACAAACAAGATGAGGCAATGTTACCACATTGCAAAAAAAACAAGGTACCACAATGTTCAAAATTTGAATAACACCTACGATGTGCCACCATGTGACCACAATGTATTACACAACGAGGTGGTGCAAAATTACCATATTGTATTTAATACAAACAGGGTGCTAACATGTTACCACAAAGGTGCCACAATGTATTACAGAAACATGGTGCCACAAGGTTACCATATTGTATAACACAAACAATTTGCCACACCGTTACCACACAGAAGACCTGAGCCACAATGTATTACAGAAACAAAGTAGTGCAATATTACCAATATTGTATAATACAAACAAGGTGCCACCATATTATCTCACTCTTTAAGACAATGTGCCACAATTACAGAAGAAATGTGCCACAATGTATCACAGAAAAAAAGGTGCCACAAATGTTAGCAGATAGTATACCACAAAAGAAGGTGCCACCATGTAACCACAGACAAGGTGCCACAATGTTTGACAGAGAAAAGGTGGTCCAATGTAACCAAGTTGTATAACACAAACAAGGTGCCACAATATCTAACACAAACAAGGTAGCACAATATCACTGTACACAAAAACAGGGTCACGTGATATCATTATGGTATTTTATAACAGAAACAATGCACAATATTGCAATATCATACAAAAGAAACAATTTAAGTTGCTGTCAGTTTTAAAGCTATATAGTACAGCAAGAGGGATTTCCACCTGAGCTGAAAATGTAATAAATTATATAAAATTTTCAGAAAAGCAGGGATTAAATTTGTGATTTCCTTTATATTAAAAGCAGTCAAGCACACTGGCATACACAAATCACTACCTGGTGGTATACCTTCTACACACACACACGGCTGTGTTTTACATTCAAATGAGGACCCAATTGTTTTTTCCCATTGTTCAAATCCACGTATCCTAACCTTAATAATACCCCCATAACAATAAAATTCTTGGGAGGACGGGGTGTTTCTTTAGAAATCACATCCGAGGACCTGGAATTCTTTTGTTCAAGTCCACAGTCAGAATACAAACAAACGCACACACACATTACACAGAAGGTCCTTACCGATTTACTGGGTGAAAACTCCAAGAGAAGATTACAGATAGTTGAAGAGGCAGCGACCATAAGATCTTCAGATTGTTCCGTTTGTAGAATCTGTGTAAGAAACCATAAGATAACTCCAAACAAACTGCTCAAGCTTCAAACAAATCTCTGATATTACCCGGTTGGAATTTTGAAATAGATTCCCATATTGCTTAAGATGGGTTCATTACTCAAGTAAGGGATTAAAAACAAAGTAATTTATATCCTTGACAATGTGAAACCAGACTACTCAACAAGAAAAACCATCTCCGTTATTCTCTTGAGCTGGAAATTCCTGGATTCATTAAAAGGCTTTATTTAAAAATCTTTGGGACTGATTTCTACTGCCAATTCTATAATTCAGGGATGGGCATGAAATAGATCTTGCAGACCACAGAGAAATTGTGTACCCCATCTGCAGACCACAACCCTAAGACAACAAAGTACCTGCTGCTTTGAGATGGAAATATTACATTATATGGTCAAATAAAAGAAAATTCCACATGTGCATTGTCCACCTGTTAACTTGAAATATCCTATCACAAAATTAGGCCCTGAGCCTATGTACCAACTCTGCCCCCCCCCCTTTACGTAAACATATTTTCATGCATTCCGTTGCCATAAGGTTCTGTGGACTGAACTGATAAGCCTTTTGGAAAACCTTCGGGGGCCCACCTGTACTCACATTCATTAATGGTCTCCATACACCATGGTCTTGAAAACTGGTCCTGAGCTGCTGAACGGATCTTGAGAGACTGTGTAAACATCTAAAAATCACAAAAATAATTTACAATTTAAGTAAATATTGTATGGACAGCATCCTTTTACAAACTTCTATTTAAACTAAGAAAATATTAAGTTAAACCTTCAAGTTTAAAGTTACAGGGATATTCGGGAGGCCAAAGGTCATTGTTAAAAAAAATTCTAGTACATGTTCCGTATCGTTCGATCTTAATTGGAAGGTTTCTCAAGACACATTAATGAAATATTTTTATTTTTTGGACTGGTGAAAAAAGATATACATTCTAAGAACTCTAGGGAAACTTGCTTCAAATTCTTGAGATTTTGGTAACTGAAATTGTCACAGTTTTTATCGTAAATGAACCTGAAGCAAACAGGAGTGATGTAATAGTTGCACACTGAGAGAAAAATGTTTTTGTTTTACGTTTTCACTTTACTTATATCACCTTGCATTGGGTTTCGGTTCCAACTTTACTTAAAGGGGGTGTGAAGCTTGTAATGTACCAATGATGATGATAGTGTAGTGTTCATACTGAGATACATCCAGATTTTGACATAGAAAATTGTACTTAAATGTTGAGTAAACAAAAACATTAAAAACCAAATTTAGTACAGCACTTCTGTGACATCAAACATGTTCGCTCTAAGTTAACTTTTGGTTCAAAACTTGCAAACTTCAAATGTTGCTATCTCGAAAACGATATGAAGGAATTGAACGCAACATTTCACTATGCAGGATGCTTAGAGTTCATTCCTCCTCTTTTCCTCTGGACAATTCCTTTCAAAATGCTGCAGAAAATTTGTGGAGGGATTTACCTGACAGCGGCTAATCTGACTTTATAATTCTCGTCTGACATCGACTGTTCCATGTCGTCCATTAACGGTTCTGTTTCTATTATCTGTTAAAAAACAAAAGGAAAGAATACAATTGATAATTGACACCAGCTAAAAACAGAACAATGGACCCTATATGTGTCCATAGGCATGTAATGTCTGTAATAATATACTAAGTACTACAAGGTATGGCCTTATGATGGCTCCCAACCTACTCCAATATATTATTACAAGCTAAATTGTTGTGGTACTAATATTATGCTACTTTGGATATTATTCACGCACGGTGCCCTTGTTTTAATGTTGTGAAGATCCTTTTGCACCTGACAATTGGTCTATGCAACAATCATGGATAAAATTTGAGTGCAGGTAAGACATGTTTAACATATAAAATGTCCCTACAGGGGATCGAATCTTTAGGTAGTGGTCCTGACGAATCAGCTGAGAGTGATTGTGGATGCAACGCCTTCACACCATTCCACCTCACAGGCTCAACATTCAGGAAAGAACACACCGTGGACTCCCACTATAATACTGGCATAATTTGAAAGCTGTTTTTTTTTCTTTTCTTATTGACTATATTCTCTTACAGTACTCTGTTATTAAGCAACTTTACCACATCGTTAGGAGTGCCAGTTTAGTACATGTGAATGGGTCAAGTACAATGAATCAAGTACAATGAATCAAGTACAATCAAGTACAATGAATCAAGTACACTCAAGTACAATCAAAATCAAGTACAATGAATGATGAGATGAGCCAGAAAACAAGTCAATGCCTTCTTGTGAGTTGTTCTATTTTCCTTACTTTTTTCCTGATTTCTTCGTCATTGGCCGAGATAGCTGCAAATGCCATAAAAGCGGCTTGTTTCAAATTCTGTACTGATTCAGATGGATGTAACTGTAAAATAAGAAACAAAACATACAAAATAAAATAATCAATCAATCGATCTCTCGAGCAATAAAATAATAAATAAATGTAAGTTATCAATTTGAATTAAGTAAACTCTTGCAAAATCAAAGAATCAAGAGACGAATTGACCACACTTTTCAAAGTCATGGAAACCCTACGACAGGAGTGGAACAATTCATGATATCAAACTCTACCAATCTTGGCATTATCCCTTATGCCCAATTCCAAAAAGGACGACATAAACAACCTAGATAACTAGCCTAGTTTGTATTCTGTCTGCCGGTGTCGGGCATGAAACAGAGGTTGCTCTAGCCAACATGAATCTTTTCGCACAAACTGTCTGCCCACACCTCCATGTTGGATACTATTCAAACAAGTTTAGGTGATTTATGAAATTTGGGACTAGGTTAAAGATGATCTCTGTTGACATATGGTCTCAGATTTGAAAATGGGCCTCTCAAAATGGGCCACTCTAAATGGGTCCATTTCTAGATCTCAGAAACAATGTACTCATCTGTAACCATGGCTACTGAAGTTTAAAAACAAACAAAATGGGAGTAAAATGGAGAAGAAAGACCTAAATTTGGTCTTCACTGCAATATCCATCTTAATAAGTAACAGCCTTCGACAAGGCAATATTCTCAACCGATCACCCGCTCATATATGCCGGCAGTCACAAGATTCTATTTGATATAGAATCGTAGCCATAAGACAACATTCTCTATTATATAGAATTAAAAATATATATATACAAACAAACAAATAAACAAACAAACAAATAAACACATGTGACTCACTTTCCTGTCTTTGACATTTAAATATGAAGCTATCGTTGGTATGAGATGGTCTGTTATGCTAGCCGTCTTTTGAAGTTCAACATCCTCTTCCACTAAGAAGGCTAACGCTTCAGCTCCGGCCACTCGGTCATGAACGGAACAGTCTCGTTTACACATCCGCACCAGACAAGGTAAGACCTATACCAAACCAGACACATAACAAAATTAAAAATGACGAAAAACAGTAAGAATAGACACCCCCCTTCCCCTCCCCTTACCCCCTCTGAAAACTGATCATGAAATGTTAGAGAAAGCAAACCCAAACATCATCTTTATCTCATTTTATTGATATGCTAGTGATGGCCAAATCCCGAAGCTAAGAATAATTTAACTCTGCTTTGGGAGTGCTTATTTCATATTCCTTTTTTTTTTTTTCATATGTTAGGACAGAAGACTTGAACAACTGTAAAACTGAAATCACAGAGCCAGCATTTGCAAGAGAATATTACCCAAGAAGATTTTTTTTTGCTGTTTGCTGTCTTCATCGTAAGCAACCCTATCATGAAATATAAAAATGATGGATGGGTTGTTTTCTCCTCTATGACTCCCTCCCCCCCCCCCATCCCTGACATGACATTTGAACAAGGATATCTTCCAAACGAAGGTTTTTACTTTGCTGTTTGAGGAAGTTTTTGCCGTAAGCATCTCTATCGTAAACCATAAAGATGAAGGTATGGTTTGTTTCTCCTTTAATACTCAGTGTACCAAGACCTCTACCCCCCCCCCAACCCTCCTGCCACCCTCCCGACATGACATTTGAACCAATTGAAGAAGATTTTACTTTTCTGTTTGATGCAGTCTTTCATTGTAAACATCTCTATCATAAAACATAAAGATGATACTTGGATTTGCTTCTCCAGTAATGCTGCTGTGAATCAAGTTTGGACGCAGTATCTAAAAATATTTTTAACAAATATGAAGTTTTATACTATGGTGTCTCTGAGGAACTATCAGTACGATAGGAGCAACAACGAAAAAGATTGATTTAAAAATGGCAAACCTTTGTGACTACAATGGGATCCTTACAACTGATAGCTTTAGCTCTGCTTAAACTGCATAAACTGTAGAAAGTGAATGAAAAGTTACATCAAAGGTAAATTGTAAGTTATTCAAAACATCACATTTTATCGAAAACAAATGACACTTAGTTGGTAAATGTTATGCTGTATGTTATAATACTGCTGATGGATGGCACACTTGAAAATAACATTAGCATGTTCATCTATCCAGATCAATATAGAAAATAAACTTAAGATCAATTATTTCACGTTACAGGGACCATCTGGTGGCTAAAGCAGTTTGCTTAGAAATATTGCTGGAAATTTCCTGCATCTTTGAATCAAAACCATAGATCCTAGTAAAATTTTGCATAGCTTTAATTTTTTTTTTAAATTTAGTTCATTAATGCATCTGGCAAATAACTTAAATAGCATAGTTCATCTGCCCAGATCAATATAGAAAATAAACTTAAGATCAAGTATTTCATGTTACAGGGAATCTGCTTAGAGATTTTGCTGGAAATTTCCTGCATCTTTAGATCAAAACCATAGATCCTCATAAAATTTTGCATAGCTTTAATTATTATTTTTTTTTAATTTAGTACATTAATGCAACTGGCAACAGCAGAGTGAATGATATCATCAAAGTTAAAAATGTCTTTGGTTTTCTTTACAATAATATTTCAATTATTTATCCACATTAAAATAATATATTGTATCCTCTGTGGTCCATTTTCTGGGGTAATGAAAGGTTTTGCCAATCAAAATAGGTTCACTTTTCAAACAACTATGTCATTTGTTAGCCACAGGATACCGAGACAAGGTTTTAAACTCTTGGGAAATATGGTTTTTCTTCAATATAAGTTTTACGATGTATGCCACTGGAATATTGCTTATATCGGGCAGCAGAAACATGATTGTAATAAGAATTAAAATCTCCGGTATAGCTCACCATTTTGCTGCTGTGAGTTGAATTTCTGAGGGTAAACTCCGACAGAGCAGGTTTGATATTATGACATGAATTGGCTCATCACGATATCGAGCTGAAGAAACAAAAACCAGACTCACGTCTCATTAAGTACATACTACGATCTTTGTACTGTTAACACGCTGATATGGTAACAGGACAGGAATTTATTCTTGAACGAGTTATCTTTGTGCATGTTCATGAGATGAGAAACAAAACATGAACAGTTGCCACCAGGGATAATTACTAAATTACTCATTGACATTGCCAGCTCTAATTAAACCAGAAAACATGATCACGTTGATGACAATCTTACCAAAAGGCTGTGAAACTTGGCTAAATATTAGTGATATTACAAATATTCATCAGTAACTGTCAACGTTTTTTGTCGATGAAAATTCACTTCAACTATTTAATAACTCTGGTTCTGGGTATGATGTGCATATCAGCTATGGACTAGTTTGAAATGAAAACAAGATAATCTTTCTAGAATCTGTCTGAGAGATCATCTTGTCTCTACATACATACCTGATGCCACTGCAGAACAGACTAGTTTATTCTGATGACACATTGCTGCTAAACACTGTAGGGCAGGTAAACGAATCTGGTCAAAAGACACAAAACAAATAAAAATTAACATAATTTAAATGACAATGGGTATTTGTTAACAAAATATTAATATCTGTGTTAAATATACAAAAGGAATGGTTCCCTATAAAACAGGTACAAAATCCTCTACCATATCTCTTAGAGATTAGACCTAAACATAGTTTCCGGCATAAGATCCCTAAAAAAAATCCTTCCAAACTTCCTTCAAAGCATCCTGCAGGATTTATTTGAGTCTGCGACCAAAATCTTGCATTAATCATGCAGAATTTTTTTAAAGGAATTTTTAAGGAGTTTATTGCAGGAATTTTTGTATGGGGACACCATATTACAGGACCTACTTCCAAGACATCAAGGTTAGCCCCTAAATGTCAGATGTTACACCAACAGCTCAGGCCCTACCAAGTCATGTATACCATTCAGCACATGGGATGGGCAAGGATTTGGGATAACAGGAACACACTAAAACTTGGTACCTAATTCCACATGCTGCAACATTTAAAGATACATCTAAATTTTGACAAAAATTGACATATATTGACATTATTTCAGAAATAGTAGATGAGAGAGCTATGCATTAGCATTTGGCAATCAGTTATAATGTTGAAAATCCCCAGAATATACAAACCTCACATTTACCCTGGTTATATGGCAAATGATAGATAATAGGCATATGCAAATCATCTTAATTATAATAACAATAATACGTAAACAGGCTATTATGTAGCAGAAAATAACAAAAGATGTCACAATGAGCTTAAAGCTAGGCCGCTGACAATTTGCAGGCCAAACTTTGCTCACCTATGATCTAGTATTTGAGAACCCAGATACCCATATGACCTAGATGGTGACCTACTGATGATATCTCCTACATGTTAGGCACATGGAAAATTCTGTGCCATGGTAACTTTCAAGACAGGAACCGACATATTCTACCCTTACCTTGTTGACCTTGGACGTGAGGAGTCCAGAGAGAGCTGGGATGGCAAGGTTACGGAGAAGCAGCTCCTGCTGATCTGGCGTCTTGCAGCAACTGGCTAAGATTTTGGCGACACATTCTTGAGTACAGGGCGATCTACCTAGCAGCTGGATCATGTGTGGTACAACGTATCCATCCTAAAATATAGAAAAAACATTTAAAATCAGCTGGATGCACTAAAAATTTCTCTTCGCATCGAACACACCTCATCAGGAAAAGGTACTCGGTAAATTTCATGCATTACTGTCCGAACGGATGTTTTAAATCTTCCATAGAATTGCTTCACGAAACAGACGTCAAAATGCTTTCCTTGACCTGCCATATTTTCGTGGCAGAGGTAATCGGCATTGTCTACTTTAAATATTACAATCGGGGCTGAAGTAGTTTCCTTTTAGGTCTTTGCGAGAGAATTGTAAAAAAATGATGTCTGAAAAAAATTAAATTGTCGGAATATGGTGAAGAAGGCTGAGAGAATAATCTTAGTTTGATCAACTTCAATCTTATCTTTTAGAAGCTTTTTTTATGATTTTGGAAATTTTGGAAAGTGCTTAGAGTAAATATGAAGCAACCAAACATTCACTTTTTACATTCCTCACCTGAAATATTATCTCGGTAGGAGCATTTGGACTGATACACATCGTCCGAAGGAATCTTAGACAGGCTTCCATGAACTTCTGGTCCGTGTGTGCTAAACCTGGGATTGTAAAAAGAAAATAATATCAACGAATAGGATGCAGGTGGTACAGAACACTTCTGCAAGATTCTCCTGAAGTCACTTGTATGATTCTCCTAATTCACCAAAACAAAGAGTTTAACTAGTAATGATTCATACCATCCTGCAACATTATTATTTGTGATACACTGATAATTGGATTTCATAAATAAGTTTGTTAAAAATAGCTAATGGACGACATATTCCTACTAAATATTCATGTCCATAACCTGTTAACTTTCACTAATCTGCTATTCAGCAATTAATGACTGCATCAGAGACTAAACAGTATCTAAAATATTAGCTCAATCAAGGTATATCACATTCATATCTTTGACACAAAGGATTCTTGATAAGCAGTCCCACAGGCCAAATCTGGGCTGCCAATATTAATCAGTCGACAAGCTTTCATTTACCTGGTATGCAGTCACTTTAGACCTTAGGCTTCACAATATCATGTGTTTATCCTAGTTAAAACATTAAACATAAAATATTGAAATGATAGAAAACACTGAAAAATCAACAATACTCAGAGGGTGCTTTGAAACCGTTTAGAACTGAAGTCAAAGAAGTCCAGGATGAAAATGACTGTGGAAGAACTTCGTATCTGAATGGTAGATTCAGAAGGGAGAGATAGTTGGCAGAGCCAGGGACGTAGCAAGGGGGGTGGTGGGGGGGCAGTGCTAAAATATTACCAAACCAATGGGTTATGTAGAAGAGGAACGTGCACTTGTAGGCAGGAGACAGGTAAGAGAGGAGTAAAGTAAATTGGTTTTACCTTGCATCATGATAGCCATGACTCCTTCCTCCATCAGTTCTGTTCTGTTTGTGTTGGTTCCCTGCGCCAGGCTTCCCATCACTACTGCAGATTCCACCAGAACAGCGGGAGGAGAATCAACCGATGTTAAGATATGAAGAAGTCTGTTTCAAAACATGAGAAAATAGAAAAATGTAAATAAACTGCTCATCTACTTGAAAAAACCCCAGGGTAGGTTAACGTTTTACAGTTAAGAAGGCTTGAGAGTTTTATCCTGACAGGCATCTTCTTTGACAGAGGCAGACCAATAAAAAAAAATTTAAAAAATGTACACGAATAGCAAGTGTCCCTTAGTACACTTGCAATATATTCCCCGGTGTTTTAAATTTATAATTAGAGACTACCAAATATGAAGAACAAAATATGAAGAAATCCTGCTTGCAGGAGGATCTAATATACATACATGATACATACATACATAAAAATATAGGCTAAATAAAATAGACAAACACATTTCACAGAAATGCAAATGAGATACAATAAGATATTGGGCATGACTGTTGAAACACATTCCACAGAACATGTTATTATAACCGTTATGTTCACAAAAGGCAACATGTAATGTCTTATGATTCTTAATGAAGAATGCTTTCATTTATCCGATCATTTGATATTTATGGTACCTGTTTCTTATACAGCCTCCATGTAAAAGGGGCCCGATGGAGAGGGGGAGGCAAAAAATAAGAGCCTGTGATACTTGAATTGCTTATTCAGTCATTCTCACTGAAACTGTCAAGAACAAACATCCCTTTGAGATCAATTTACAATGAAAGAGCCAACTCAAGATCCTTAATCCTCTTCACAAAAACGGTCATTCTTAATAGAACTCCTCAATTTACAGATCTGAAATATACACAAAACACTTACTTTGGTACAACACCACAGGCCATCATACTCGTTTTGTTTCTGTTACTCCCGATGACTAAGTTCCGTACTTGTCTACAGGAAGAAAAATAGATATGTACAGTATTCATATACATACATATGAATCAAAACTATTAAGTTAACTTTAAGAGGCACATATTATTTATTTTTTCCTTTCCATATGTAAGTGTCTGATTGTGTGCCATTGGAATATCCTTATAATATACAAACTAGCAAACAAACTACCAAAGTCTGAAACAACTTACTTGAGATTAAACAAGAGCTGCTCATGGTCCTGAGTGCTAAGGTTATCCACATAAACCTGGTGATGGGAGTGATCCTATTAGAGAAAAAGGACAAAGTCGTAGTGAACAGAGGTGGAAGAAATTGAAGCTACATTATACACTGACGATGACATTTGCAAATCAGGAGGTTTGAAAGGATCTAGTTGAAGCATCATCCGGAATAGGTGTTGATCTCAAAAGATCATTTCAAGTCACAAATAAGGTATCCCAGGCGGTTACCAGTACTTTCTGCACTAGTTTGTTTCACACCATAAAAATAATGGTGAGCTCTGTCGCCACGGCGGAAAGTCCCTTTTTTTATGGCGGATACTACCATTTTTGTTTAGGTATATAATTATATATTGTTTGTTTGTTTGTTGGAATAACCATAGAAACTGTAAAGGAATATTAAGGCAGGTAAAGACCAAATTGTTTTCTAATTTTCACATTTACAAAAAATACATATAGAATTATAAAAAAGGGTTATTAAAATCTATAGGCTGCCTACCAGAAAACTTTCAATGGCATTGTTTTGCCTTGATATATTTTATTCATAACATGTTATTCAAAACATGGCTGTAATACTTAAAACTATTTCACTGAATATTAGTTTTGTTTTTATAATCCATGATATGACCATGGATGTTTTCCCAAGGTATGTACATGTACCTTTCTTTATTAATGAAGCTATCACTTTTGTCATTTGGGATCCGAAGTCAGTAATGATGTATTATTGCTACTAGATAATAAACGAATCACTTCTTTGCATTCCGGACAAGAGAAGTTTTATTTATGAGTTAGGCATATGGTACAAATTCAAATACCTCACAAGAACATTTCAGTTCCAAGGATAGGATCTCTTTCTTTATAAAAGAAATTTCTATGTAAATGCAAACTTTTCACACAAAGAAATTGTAAACTACTCATATATCATACGTATTTTAATTTTGTTAATGGGATGCAATAATTGTTTACTACATGCATTCAAAGTGTTTAAACCACATTAATCAGCAACAGGTACTTGTAAGTTGTAGTTCACAGAGTTTAAGCATGGTTTGAACAAGGAAAAGCCAGCGTCCTTTTAAGCATCACTGTTAGTGTTAGGCCTGAAGCTGGTCACTTCGCCCAACAACCATTTCGCCCTACTGCCATTTCGCCCAACCTTACCAATTCACCCAACCTTGTTGTTCATTTCGCCCAACCAGCGTGGTCATTTCGCCCAACCTTGCTGGTCATTTCGACCAACATTGATTATACTTCAATATTGGTCAATTTAATAAGGAAACGTTCGGGAATTGTTAACGTTACGGGATACGAACCTAATATTAAGGAAACTTGAAGTTGTGGTTACAGTCGGTAGGATGGATCAGTGTTTTAGGGGTTAGGTTTGATAGGTTTTTATGGAGACCGATTCCTCTTTGTATGTATAATAATATAACTTCCATTGTATGCGTAACCGCCTAAAGTAGTGTAATAGTAATAGAACCCAAAATAAATCAAATTGAACTAGTGAAATAGAAAAGGTGATATTATTCCACACCGATTCCCCTTTGTTTGTATAATAAAATAACTACCATTGTATGCGTAACCGCCTAAAGTAGTGTAATCCTCCCATTATACCCGAAATAACTCAGACTCCGATTGATATCGAACGGACATCACTTTATTTACCTACCAGTACCACTAAGTAATATAACCCAAAATAAATCAAATTGAACTAGTGAAATAGAAAAATGATATTATTCTGACTGAATATGAGTAAACAAATGGTTGGGCTAAATGACCATGCTGGTTGGGCGAAATGACCATGCTGGTTGGGCGAAATGACCATGCTAGTTGGGCGAAATGGCAGTTCGGGTGAAATGGTTGTTGGGCGAAGTGACCAGAATTTAGGGTTAGGCCTACCCCACTTATTAATATTCATATTTCAGGTAACTTTGAAACCGTTTCACTTCTAGATGGATGTAGCAATATTTGTAGTTAGATTGTAATTCAACTTTGCCATGGACAATTACACAGTATCTACTATTTGCACATGAAATCCCTTCAGGGTCACGACGTTACAGTGGAATTGTCGTGCACTGAGTCTAACGTTAAGCCTAATGTTAAGTAAGGCTAGGAATGATGAGAATTCTTACAACATCCATGTCTTCGTCCAGTTTACTTTCTGTTAACATTCTGTAGAAATATTGATGAAGTTCTGGGCCTCTTCTCCCTTAAAAATATTCAAATCTATGCCTTTACTTCAGTCACTTTGCAAAGACTAAATTTGGGATGTGGAAACTCCCATCACACGAGTGGCATGGCATGTTGATAAACTGTAACTGTCTGCTAACACTGCCTGTCATTAGACTTTTACTCACATCTTTTCAATTCATTTTGTAGATGGGCGGTAAATTTGTTTGAATCATCGAATTTAATATGATCTGGAACTCTCATTCCACGGTAACGAAACGTACCAACAGCGGCTGACCATGTGACGTGCTCCCAGGAGCTATTAACATATTATTTAACCCTTTGTCAGTTCGAAGAGAAAAGTGTTCCGTAGACAACAGAACGCCACTCCAACGGGCATTTACAGTAAAATTGAGAATAATTTGCTTAGGTTTAGATGATAATGGTGTTGAAATTAACTTTCCGACTCATAAAAAGCTATATCTGCATAGACTCTGGCTACGATTCGAACATCTTCTGTCAGAGTCTTGTAGATTGCTTACTACTACCGCGGACACTCCCAGCCTATCATGTCGGGCTTGTTTACGTGCAAAAAAACGGCAGGGTGCCTTGTGTTGCTAAGGCACAACGAATCCTGTCGTCTGCTTCTCGCGTATGGCAAGCCGCGTCATTTGTGTACAGTCCTGATAAGCTGCTTTCGTTCTAGCTGCAGTTCGATTGTTTTAGAAAAAATACCCAAAAAGGAAATTTTGAAATTGAAAATTGCGGTAAACAGTGTAAAAGGGTACCACTTAGCTTTATTCCATGGTTTGCGTAGCTTCCACAGGAATATGGTGGCTATGTGATCAAAATATTAGTTGTTGCAGAATACGCATTCAAGGAGCACTACAAGAGTTGAGTGCTACAAAGCGCACGTCACATGACCCTCTGTGGGTGGTAGGTTTCTTGAGCATGTCGTAGTCGGTCCAGATTTATATATACGCCGATGATTTGAACCGTAGTCGCGTCGCTTTCAAGATGGCGGCCTCCATTAGCCCACTCAGAGCTTCTCTCTTTATCATAAAAGCCAACGTTTTAAAATCACCTTACAAGACAACAAATCGTTTTATATTACCTTTGTTGTGCTGTAGGAATGCTTGCAATAGTAAGAACATTTGTTCATCGCCTGATTACCAACAATCCAGGTAAAACATCGAATGGTAGCAAAAAGGCATAATTTACTAACGTAAATAACAGTTACACTATCGTTAGGCCTATTACTACTAGTGTAACAGAACATAATATGGTTAGTGCAATTGCAGGCCCATACTGTAGCCTACTGTAAAAATGGAACAACACTGATATTGATAAACACTGTACGGTAGTTGACGCTGTAAATATGAAATTGTGATGACATTTTTGAAAACAAGTTTAGGACTAGTTGACAGGAGCTTTTCACCAGCCCTTCGATTCAATAAAGTCAAGGATTGCTCTCTTGTTTATTTACCCTATCATCGTTTCAATTTGCGTTGCTTTTGTGCAGTTTATTTACCTGATCATCAGTTCAATAATAATGGCGCTCTTACATATTTCCCAGATCGTCGGATGAATAAGCACTTCATTGGTGCTTATTTACCCAATCATGCCAAACATTTATAATTCATTCTTATTTTTGCTGTATTAATTTTCTCAAACACAACATTATTTCAAACAAATATTTCAACAGCTACAGGAAGCTACAAAACTGGAAATATCCAGGCTATAAGTATAACTTAGCCCAGCTCACACAATGTTACTCATCCTCGCCATCATCTGCGACTTCCAAATGGGCTATTGTTCGGCTGGTACAAAAGGGTGGAGAACTCTCAGAGAAAATTCTTTACAGAATATCACCAAAGCTACATGGCTTATATAGACAGTTTATTGATGGTAAGTATAGGTGTCACAACATAAACGAAAGCAATATCCCAGCATCATCATTTCAGTAAAGTAATTCCAGGAATTGTTCTAGTACATTTTTGTGACCAAATAGCCTACATAGAGTAAACTGTCAATTTGGAACTAACAGGTCACACACATACAACATAAACAATTCTGCAAACTTATATTGTGAATTTGTTTTACTGGTCTATGATAAATGATTCTGCTAATTAAGTATTGTTTGAGATTAGTCATTAATATATCATCAGGATAGGACATGCCCAATATATGAAAAAATATATCATTGTATTGTAGTATTGACCACCACAGTAAAGTAATATTCTGTAACAGCAAATCATGTTTAGGATTTTTATTCCTAATGTCACATTTACAAGCGAGTTTATTTTGGTTTCTGCAGGTGGTAAAGCCTTCATCACAGATGTAAGGTTTGTGTACAGGCTAAGAGGTAGAATGAGGGAAGAGAATCTAACATTACAGGATTTACCCTGGAGAGATATTTACATAAAGGACAAGGTACGTAGATGTCTCATTATATCACTCTGTGTCCTATACCCTCCCCACTCTCTCCCGATTCTTTCTCTGGAGTGGAAAAGTCAAGCGGTCAATTATGAATGAACATCAGGTACTTAAATTAATTAAATTCATAATTGAAAGTAAGTGGATGCATGTAATATCAGCGAATAATTTATCCAGTATCGCATCACAAAATGGCAAAGCTACGCAAAATAGGCAGATTGCAATGTACAATTGCAAAGATGTACATTGTAACAGTTTTGTACACAGGGCCCATAGTATTTTATAAGAGACATACAGTAGTTAGTTAAAGAGCTTTCCAAACTGCTACACAAAATTCTAACTCTTAATTATTCCCTAAATGTGTTACAGTGTTTCCTGCAAATGAACATGATGTATACATTGTTTGTTAAACTGGCTGTCTTATCCAAATATGCTAAATAGTGAACAAATGGTTTAGCTATAAATAATATTTTTTTAACTCTCAGTTGTTTTACTGGTCCAGAGAATCACATTGCTTCTTTTTGAAACAAATATCTATTCCAGGCCTACAATATATTCATACTAGAGGCACTTAATAGGCCTAGTCTGCTATTGTATCCATAAGAAATGGTATTGTTATTCAATAGGAGACAAGAAATAGCTGTAATTATATGTTTTGTTTTGTATAGAACAATGGATTAATTACCCAGTGAGGGAATGCAGCAGGAAATAGAATGTGGTAGAAATATTTACAATGGTAAAATACAATCCAAACATTTTCAAATATAAATCAATAAAAATGATTGTGTGTGATATGGCATCATTCCCTGACCACATCCAGCAGATTAGAGAAATTATTACATTGTTTGTCTTATCCAAAAATTAACAATAAACAGTAATTGTAAAATTGTTTTATTATTATGATTTGTTTGATCTTGTATTAACAGGTTACAAGAGACATGGGAAAGGTTATTCCGACTATGATTGTCACATGGTTGCCATTTGCCTTCTATGTGATGTTACCTCTCATGTGAGTTCAACATTTCATGCAATCAATAATCAGGCTCTAATGAATGTTCATTTGAAGATGGTGATTTTGTTTTATTCATTCTGACCAAGCAATATTTTATTCACACAAACTTGAAGAACCATCAATCTAACAAAGGGCAGACTCAGATCGAGGAGTTTCAAAAAGGAAGGGGTGTGGCTCTGGGGTCAATGAAGATGTCTCCCATGCAGGGAGATCTGGTGGTCCTCACCCAAAAAAAGTTAAAAGAAACATTAGAAATGAAAAGGTTCATTCTGAGGCATAGTTAGGCTTTAAAGTAGATCGATAATTAAGTCTACATGCAAGGTTGTGCTAATTACTAGTTTTAATTGTTTTTCTGTGGGGTTGGAACATCCTTCCTGGATCCATGCTAGAAGAGTAAAAGATCTCTGTGCCTATGCTACAACCCATTCACTTTGTTGTTGATTTGCAAGTTATGAACTGTTTAAGCCAATGAAGACAAGTTTCATGCCCCACAAACTGAAAGTATAAATTCTATATGTTTTCATCAACAAACCGCTTTAAAGATCCCTCTTGAGATTTTAATGGCAGAAATAACAGATTACAACTTGTGGTATGTTATCTAACCTCTAGCCATTCTATGGTGTACCTGGACACTGTGGTAAACCCACTCAACGTGCAGCATCAAATACATCAAGAAAATAAAACTGTTACTTCTCTACCAGCTGTTAGTCCTAGGAGTTGGGAAAAAAATTGTAGTCTATTACTTAATAAAAGGAAATAATTTATACATATTTTTTTTCAGACATTTTCCACTCTAAATTTTATTTTAATGTAATTAATCAGATGCTGTGGGAAGAATGGCCGACTATTACTTACAGCTACGATCTCTGATCCAACTCCGAAACAGTTTCCCATGTGAGAGTTGACCTAATTTACCTTAATCATCTTAATTTTGCAGATTTACTTTCCCGAGACAATTTTTGTCCGACCACTTTTTAAATAAAGAACAGTTATCACAATTTCAAAGCAAGTCTTTGAAGAGGAAACGTCTTCAGGAAGAAACCATTTGGAGTCTCATAAAAGAGGAGACAGTGCACCCTCCAGCTGGTTCCCTCGTATCAGACAACTCGTCATTGATGGAGAAGTGTCCTGGCATGGAAGTCCAGGAAGTGTTGAGGCTGCGCCATCTTTTTGAGAAACAGTTACGACTCGAAGAGTTACCCAGGAAACACTTGGTGAGTGACCTTGTGACCTGAAAATGTCGTAAAATATTGGCCAAACATTGATTATTGTCAATATAATATAATATTAAATAATATAAAAATTATGCAAAATTAAGAGTTTTGTTCATACAATATATACTTTGCTTCTTGCTCACCTGTCTCCCCAAAGCCTCATCACTCTTCGCTCTACCGTGCCTAGAGTGAAACGGTAACCCTTTTAGCACTGTAAACCCTCTTCCTGTCAAAGCCCCTCCTTATCATTCTACCACAACAAAGTGCCAAGAATATTCTTGCAGACTTTGGATTTTACCTTCGGATCTGCATGTTTTTGGTTCCTTGGGAACCTGGTTTGAGCATCTTCTGCTAACCTAATTCTTTTCTGAATTTTTTTTTCTTATCATATATGTAAGAGTCTTATGCCAATTCTTGCATTCCCAGGTAGCTTTGTGTAAGCTGCATTCTCTACTTACCCTTATGCTGCCTTCATCCATGCTTCGTACAAGACTCGCTGGAAAGTGCTCTGTGCTGCAAGCAATTGATTTTGCCCTGAGGAGAGATGGCTTGATTATGATCGAAGAACAAGACCTGAAAAAGGTGAGAACCTTAAACCATGTGTTTTGTAAACTGTTTAATCTATTTGGTTGTTTTCTTCGTTTTTGTTTTTTCTGTGTTTGCTTTCAATATTATTTACATGTTAAAGAGGAACATAATCTAAGCATTCTGGTGAAATTTGCAGTCAATTCCTATTTACACTGACAAATAATGTTTTGTTTTTTCAAAGGAAAAACAAAACATTATTTATCAGTGTGCAACAATGACATCACACCTGTTTGCTCCAAGTTCACTTTTGGTAGGAAAGGTGGCAACATCAACTGTCAATATCTCAAAACTGTAAATAGGAATTGACTGCAAATTTCACCAGAATGCGTAGATTATGTTCCTCTGTAACATATCAAAAAGAAAGTTTTACCTGGACTATTCTTTTAATCACTTACTTTGATTGCTTGGATTTTTTCATAAAATCAAAGTAGATCGCCTATAAGTATAAAGTGGAAAATATCAATCTGATTTGATAAAAAATCCCAAAATATGAGATATTTAATTATTTATCCTTTGCCGTTCCACAGTTGTGTTATCAACGAGTGTTTGATACGAGCGATGCATCTCCTGCAACAATGCATGTCTACCTCAACTCTTGGCTGGAGACATCTGCAGTACTGAAAGGTAAAGTTTCGTACAGTCAAAGTGCATTTTGGATTGAACAATTCACTTTTCACATTTTGAATTCACGATTTGTTTCCACGTTTACTAGTGTCCGCGTCGGGTGGGGTCGTGTCACGACACACGCAGGCAGGCAATGTGTGTTAAATACAGCTTGAAAAGAAGATATCAACTCTTTCCAAGTCATAAATACTCATTTTAAGATTTATTTCATATTTCCTACATATATATAGTGACACTTTTTTTTTGACTGGCTCATCCAAGAATCTGTCTTTCAAAAAGTTAATGTATTTCTTGTTTGTTCTACTTGCTGGCTTGACCATTCACACATATATTTGATAGTGCCTTACACTTCTCACAACTCGATAGAGTAGTATATATAATATTGACATAGTACCCTGTGTATAGAAGTAGTATACTCTTAAACACTAACCACTTAGTGAATGCACGATGAGAATATTTTCACCGCAAACTGCTGTCGAACTGAAAATAGCCAGAAGCACTCATCTCTGGATGTTCTTAACTTTGCATAAAACGAAAGCAAGAAGAAAGAATTGTTATATGAAGACTTACGTAAATATTAAGCTAGTAAGAAAACATCATTTGACTTGCTTTCAGTTATATATGGGCCTAATTATGAATGTTAAATACAGATCAGGGATTTTTTTCTTGTCAATATTCCATCGCAAAAAGCTCTTCAAAATGTTCAAATTGCTATACAAGTCCCCAAAAGATGTATTGCATGTTTTGTTTGTACAGAGGAACCACAATATTTTGTGATGAAATTCTTTGAAAATATTTTGAGATGAATTTCAAAACCTTCAAAACTGTTACACCAAAATTTGAATAGCTAATTTTTCCCTGTAGATGAATTGACTATAAACAACCATCTCTATTTTCATTGTTTTTTTCTTCTTCTTTTGTTAGATTCTGAACAGTCGTTATATCTTCATCTTCCATTGTTTAAGAAGCAGTTATAGATGTGACAAAACTCTTGGGGTATAGGCTCTCCTTGGATCGGATGATTTACTGGGCCCAGTGTGCTGAAGGGTTCCACTAGTGGAACATTTCTAAATGTACAGTACCAGTTTAAATGATCGCACAAAAGCAGACACCCCAACACACTATGGGAGTAACCATTTAACCCAATGCAGAAAATCTTTATGTCTAACAAAATTTGATGAAATGTTTGGTTTTGGAAATTCGTGACTTTTATTGGTAAATTTCATCATCGTACCTGTTGCGATATTTTTTGGTGGAAAAATGAATCTAATCAGAGGATACTACTAGGTACATAACCTCCCTACCTTCTCTTGAACAGTGAGTTAGATAAATTCAAACTGTTCCAATTCAATAAAAAAAAGGGCAAGTTAACGGTGGTGGATGGTATCAGGGTTTAGACTTGACACATAGCATGCATATAAAATTTACCTCCTGTACAATGCTGGTAATATTCATGGGTTCAATTTTTTAGGATGTATGTGGTAATTTAAGTGCCACCTTGAAATAAGGTATATTAACTTAAATATTAGGTGTCCAAGAGCACTTTTCATCTACCTTCTACTTTCTTCAAGGGTCTAAATCTGCATGATATCATGATATCTGCATGATATTTGCATGTTTATCGTAGCCTCAGTCCGTACCGCATTATATCTCGTTGCAATTTGCTTTATATTCATAGTACTTCCATTTTAACCTTAAAAAGGTTAAATATCTTTTTCTTACTTTTTGCTTTTTGAAAGCATGTTATCAATTTGAAAAAAAATGCAGTTTCATATGAAACAAGAAGTCTTATGAATGTTTATATACAGTATCAATATAAATTACTGTTTGAAAACAAAATATAATTTCTTTTTTTTTTCTGGGTTTTTTTTTCTGGCTATTACATCTTGTAATCTATAAAAGATCTTTTCTTATCAACATTAATTCAATAAGGTTTGCCAATGAGGAGTAACATCAGAAATATGCTGATGGATATTACCACAGTTGACGTGGAACAATTCAACAAGTTCTTCAACGACAACATTCCATTATTATTAAAACACTAGCAATAATGTAACTCGATATCAATGAAAAAGAAAACACAAACATTGTATATAAGATGATTTATTTTATTTTCTTGTAAATTTTTTCTCATATGCATCTCACACTTTGACACTATGAACTACTACACAGAAATACAACCAACGTATACTGAAATAAGAAATCGACTTCTTCCTTCAATATGAGAAAGAAAGTCTTCATATTTGGTCTATGACTAGGTATTACATAAAAGCCGCTAGTAGAAGAGGGAACTTCAATACACAGATAAAAATTGTGAATGTGTACAAGAGACAATCCCGTTTTTATCAGAAATGTTTTCTAATAAATATTATCAGTCCGCAGAAGTGGCGTTTATATAAAATGTGAAAATAAATAACGGTCAGCGCATACGACTATGGACTCTAAATCGGAAAATTAATACACTCCCGGACCAAACTTCTCTGAAATGAGATGGTTTACTCGGTGCAGAAACCATTTGAAAACGAATCAAAACTTGGACAAGCTTCTTTCAAAAGTCCTTGCAAGTTTGTTTTCTGCGATTGTACAGAATGCAAAGTGTTAATATGTCTTGTACACCTTGTAATATTATGTGATGAAACAAATCATAAATAATCAAAAATGTTGCGGAACAAGGGTTATCCGTTTTCTAAAACAACACATTGAGAGGTTTTAAAACAGAAAACGACTGGATTTACTAGAATTAGAGATTAAAAATGACAACATTTATGTAACGCAAGGACTAACATGAATATTAACTTAAGAATCGATCTGGACGTCAGATTAAATATTTCAAACCGAGGTTAACTTTGGCAGGAGTGAGAAAAAAATTACTTCAGAGATACTGTGAAAAATGAAAAGCCTCTCTTGAAATGTTCCTTTAAATACTCTTCCTAGTCAGAGATAACATAAAGCTTCATTTAAAATAGAAAATAACGAGTTGGTCGGAGGGGTTTATATATAAAAAAGAGACAGTTAGCAGATGTCACTTAAGAAGGTGGAAATCTAAACTAATTTTTGCAGTGTCATCAAATAACAGGAGAACTGCAATGTTGTGATGCTAAGCTAGAACTACTCACTCATAACTCTGATGTTAGGTGCTGAAATTTAAAGTGACCAAACAACTTTTGTTTTGTAGTAAACAATTTTTGTTTACAAAACAAGTTTTGTAGTAAACAATGTTCATACACAACACATGTGTGTGTATGTGCATGTGTGTATATATATGTATATATATTTGAAATTGTTGGGAGTTGGAAAATGTTGATGCATCTATCCAGTCAAGTTTGTGTAAAACAATAACATTAGTAATAAAGCTTGCTTACATATCTAGCGAGCCAAGCCTGGGTAAAAGTCTAGCCATTAAACACAACAGTGGGTGAAGTATGCACCCGAGGAAACATGGCTAAACAGACAACAATATTAGCAACCTGGGTAAACAGCTAGCTAACAGTGAGTGATTTTATGTATCTTAAAAGTTCCTGGTAGCTTTCATGTTACCAGGAAAAGGCTGTAATATGCTGCTAGCATAAGCCACAGTGACTTTTAATCAAATTGTAGCTTCATAATTTAATGAGATGGATAAGCTAAAGAATTTTTTTTTTTAAAACAAACAAAAATCTACCCAATGGCAATGTCCTGGATGGGTTTTCTGACTGGATTACAGCCCATTCACAGTGATGAACCACTACAAATGCTGAAACTGCTGAACATGAAATCATGGCTTTCAGGATTTCACACAATATCTGACAAAAAACATACAAAAATACATAAAACATATTGAAATAAAGTACAGAACCTCTTGGTATTTTTGTTTTTTGCACACAAGGTTTTTAAGCCTACACACAATGCTGAACAATTAAATTAATATAACAGTTAAAAATAAAATGATAAAGAAAAAATGGTATTTAGCATGATCGATAAACCTCTGAGAAAAAGAGTAACAAACATACAATGTAGCACACAGATTGTATCTCCTTCACAATACCAGCTTGTGTAAAAAAGTTGGCATCTATAACAAATTTTGGATAAAAAATTGTAATTTCAGACATTTTCTAGATTCTAGAGAAATATTGAAGTGAAACATACAACGACAGATATAAAAAAAAACGATAGATGTCTAGCGTTCTAAAAAAAACAACATTGATTTACTGTTCACGATATTATTCGGATAGAAGAATCAGAATTTGTTGCTTCAACTATGATTTAGAGTAAAAAGTTTTTTTTCTTTTCTTTTTTCAATCAACTCTCTGACTGAAAATGGAAAAAAAAAACTCTATAATGGTGGGGACAGAAAATTGGTCCCAGATAGAAACAGAAGTTGATTAAATGGATCTCTTTTTATCTGACCACCTCCTTTTCTGTATTTATAAACTTGATTCAACTTGCACTGTGGCTTTGTACTCAAAGTAACTGAGATGTTTCGTTTTTAACAGTGGCAAGATAAAACATATTATTACAACAGGCCTCTAACAAGGCTTTAACCCAGCAAGATGTAAAAAGTGAATTCATTATATCCGAAAGTCCTGAATCGTAAGAATAAACAAGAGTCTGTTTGGCAATGAATGCATTACTTATTCCTCAAATTTTTGTCACCTTTTTTGCTCAAGTGTTTAATAGTCTTTTAACTTTGAATTTCTTGAACATTAAAAAACTAGTGTCTTTTCAGAATACAACTTTTTTTAATTTTGTTTTCAAATTCTGTTTACTTTGTTCAAAAGACTATGTCAGCTTAAGACTAATGCAGATTATTGGACAACTTGAACAACTGTAAACTTTGGTGAAAATCTAGCCTATATAATGATCCAAAACAACCATTACCTTCACCTTTAGAATGTAAACAATTGGGTAAGATGAATAGCACATCTTCCTCAACATTTCAGACACAACCACTTTCAAAAGACGTCCGGGAAAGGAAGCGCCGCTTCATTCATTGTACGATGTCATAATGCCACTAGGAGTTGAAACTCTTCTACTTCCAACTGTGTATCATTTATGTTTCCATTGTTTATGAGTGACAGCTAAAGAGCTTCTCACTGAAAGCAATAACAGTATTTAGTTAAACAAAGAACATTATTCTTCTAGCACCAATATATAGAAACTACCAACTCTGTCAATAACTTAAAAAAAAAAAGAAAACTTTAAGCACAAGTTAATATGTGATGATTTCAAACTTGTTTAAGTCTTCATCTATCTTTACTGCACACACATAAAGAGCAAAAATAAATATCTTTTGAAAACACAATTTCTATGTTTCACAGCCAATTGCTGGAATAGGAAGGCGAAGGAGGGGGTGGCTTAGAATAACTCCTTTTTTTCCCTTCCAAATAAGACAATGGTAATGGTTAGAGTCACTTCTACAATAATGTTTTTTAATTTTGTTAATTATCTGAATGAAAGAAAACTGCATTAGTATCTAAAGCAATACCAAGGTACTATGCAATTGTCCCTACAAATGGCAAGTGTTGAAATAATAAATACAAGCAAGAAGACAATAAATAGCAAGAATAAACAGAAACATCGCAACAGAGTTTTGACGGTTGGCAAAAATATAAATCCCCCCCCCCAATAAAAATAAATATAACTTTTACAGGGGAGAGAGAAAACTAATATTTCCTACTCTTCCCATATGGATGATTATAAAACAACCTCTACTAAGTTGAAATTCTGCTTTCCAGAATATCGACTTGGGGGGAGGATATTATCGCAGAAATGCTCCCGTAACTCGTCTCTCATTCGCTGCAATGAAACACACAACATATTAAGCGAAATCGATACGATTACTGATACTTTCAAAACGTTATGATGAACACTTATAATTATCAACATATTCACATAATACTGTAGAATGTTTAATGATTTTAAAGCAAACAATAAATGTGGGAAAACATTAATGTAGTTGATGAAGGTTACAGAGGTCGCAACTACCCTTCTTCCGACATAACGTTGGTAAAAGAGCATTGTTGAGATGTTCTCACAAAAATCTCGCAAAAATCTGATCATGTTGATTACTGATTGACCACTTTACGATGATTTATCTTTCAAGACAATACTGAGTATGTTGCAAGAGGTCTCTTCCTGACAAATAAATTTATACAAAACTATTCATTTCCAACAAAAAAAAGAGTAGGAAAAAACAAAAAATTTGTGCATGGGAAGGATGTCCCAAATTAGATTACTTTTTACTGACCACTGCTGTAATAAGAGACAAAAGATTTCAGCACCATATTCATGACTAAAACAATTAGACTTGTTACCAGTTCTTAAACACTGTACAACGACATATAGATGACGGAAAAAGAAGATTTCGGCACTTTACAGACGAAATCGACTTGATGTTGAAATGCGGATAAACCAATGAAATATCATCATAAATGTAGGGTGCATTTTTCAAATATTTAACAAGCTACAGGTATGACTTCACAATTCCTTTTTTTCCCCTTTCAATTTGTGATAGACTTTTTGGAATTTTCAGCCTCAGTGGGGTACTGTTTAAAATGGCAGAAAGATGCAAGTGCCTTTTTCTTCCAAGTGGTGGATGGCAAGATTTATCCAGTTTAATAGCCTGACCTTTTTGAGGCATCCATGGTTATTCTCTCGTTTAGTAGATACCATGTTATATCACATTCCTACATACTCTAGAATCAAGACTAAAAACGGCATATTTTCCAATGAACGACAACGACAAGATTCTTTTCGTAACTGATTTTCAAGAAGTCGTGCATTAACGATACATAACGCAAGTAAGAGAAAAATGAAATTAAAAATTGAAAATCAATTTCAAACAGGTAACATTTTAGTTTGGTTTTGAGTTATGGGAAGAAGAACGACGAATATCACTGAGGATATTGTTCCAAAGACGGGGAGCGGCATTTGAAAAAGCTCTTAGACCGTAAGTACTGGTTCGAACAACCACAAGAGATCTTGGAAAGATTGGCAAGATCACACGAGAAAGGGACACAAGGATTGACTAGTTCGGTTAGATAGTCAGACGTCATGAAGTTGAGAACCTTATAAGTGAGGATGGTATTCAACTGGTATTAACCAATGAAGATCTTGAAGAGCCGATGTGATTTGCTCTTGTTTTTTCGTGTGAGGGGAGACGAAACAAGCTGCAGAATCTTGTCTTCGCCGAAGTCTCGAGATATCTATTGGTGGTAAACCGATGAGATCTTATTTTAATTATCCAGCCTGGATGTTACAAATGATGGTTGGGTTTTGCCTCTCGTTTATGATAAATTGATGGCACTTCCTGTACATAGTTTGTCATCGTATTCGATAACACATCGACGATAGAAATATCTACCGGCTTCATGTAGTGAGTATTTCTTTTCCGAAACAGAGTAATCTGGAAATCCTTCAATATTTAATGTTCAAACACATGTTGTGTTGCTAGCATATGAAGATATGTTATTAGGAATAGTTAAGTGCTGACTTCAGGCTGTGCATTCAAATTTGGAGTATTTATAGATGCAAATATTCATGAGTTTTCATTATCGGAAATCAGAAAGCCAACAAAAAACTGGGCAGGTGGTTGTCTAGATGATTACTACGGCAACCAATGACATCACCATGGTGAAAGGCCTACTTTATATGTTATATTATTTTATTTTAGCAATCCACCTGCCAATTTCAAACTAGGAGATAAGGGGTGGGGGAGGGGTAGAGAGTTTCATATAGAGCTAAAAAAAACAGTACTGCATCCTAAACAGACAAAAATCAAGACTGTTTTCAACTGAAAATGAAAAATTTCACAGTATTTTTTTTTACACTCATGATTCGAGAGCATTTCTAGACAACTAAAGACGAAAGTAATTTTTCTCGCAAACAGACCAGAAATGAGCAATTTTTTTATTTCAAGGGGATCAATCAATTTGACAAGTCAAAAGTTGATATGATCTCCAATTTTGGGTGGTTGCACATTGCCAGCTGGTTATTACTATCAACGACAACATATACACTGATTGTCTCCACTCATGATTACCTATCTGATCTTAATTAACTCCTTGATAACCTCTCTTCGTTAATTACCTATTTCAATGATTACCTCTTTCCTTCCACTTTTTAAGTTGTACTTATATGACTTGGCTTTGTAACTGTGTGTCATTTCGACAACAATAATGCCTGTAGTTTTCCTTCATTTTTTGGATGGCCCTTCAAATGTCAAAGGGATCAACATGGCTACAATAATTTGGATGATCCTCATTAATGATCTAATGACCATTCATGATATACAGAACTATTTTGTGTCGCACAGATTTCCTGGTTTTGCTTCGAAATTTTTTGTAGTATTTACCAAAATTGCGGTGTCCCTTATGCTCGTTTCAAGTATTGTTGCTTTAGCAGGAGAGTCCAAAATGAACTATTTAAGTGATGATGAGAATACAAAATAGTATTGGGTGAAATTAAGTAATTTAAACGAGCACAAACAAACCCAAATAGACTTTGCTAAGGAAACTAACACAGGAAAGAACCTGTGCAGAATAACCAAACATAGAAAAAAAACCAGTGCTAGACTGACACCCCCAGTCCCCTAACAACGTGACTGTGGCCATGTAACCATGACAACATTTTATATATAGAGCAGTACAGCACACAATATATATATATATATATATATATATATACACATACATATATATATATATATATATATATATATATATATATATATATATATATATATATATATATATATACATAAGCATATATATATATACATATAAATTTATTTATATTTATTATAATCAATATTATAACTATAACCAATATTATAATTATATGAACAATTATAAAATAAATTATAATATAAGTTATTATAATAAAATATAATAAAAACAGTAGCTGCAGCACTTCCTCTCTGAAATTGTGAAAATGGTTTAAAATTTTTCTCTGGATTTACTTCAACATACTGGTATGGAATGTTATTGTCCAACAAGGTGCTAATGAGCCTCACCAGTGTCATGACGATACAACTTCTACCTTGAATCATAAATGCAAAACTTAGCTACCTAAAAATATTCATGTTTTATGAAATTTATGCTCTAAATTTATGCTTTAAAATTGTTGTAGAGTGAGTGAGGCTTTGAGAATTTTAGGTGAACACTTGATGGAAAAAAGAAAGAAGGAAATTTGGTGGAGGAAAAAAAAAAAAAATTCAAAACTTTGAGATTCTAGATAGACAGATTAATCTAGACAGAATAACACCAAGAATGAACTATGATGCACTTTGATGGGTTTCGAACGTGTCAGTGTAGTGAAGGAATTAAAAACAAGGTTGAGATATTTATTTTTCGAGGTTAATACTTAGAAGCTAAAGAAGAATCTTTGGGCAATCTGAGCTGGCAAAGTGAGACCTTGTAAAAAGACTTATCTTAAAACCACAGAAGGTGCCTCACATTCTAGGCATTCCAGACGTAGTATTGGCAATATGTAAATGAGATGTTAATGAGATGTAAATGAGATGTGATCACGCTGCAGCAATCCAGCTGTAATTTCAGTTGTCCATGTTACAATCGACTGGCAAGTAAGGCATGATGAAAGTTGGCACATGATTAAACCTGCAAAAATAAAATATGAATTAAAAAATTAAAAACATTAAAAACAAATGAAAATTATTATAACAGATGCCCCATACAAAAATACCACCAGCATAAATGTGCATCACTTACAGTAATTTAGTATATGAATGTCTATTATCCTTATCTAATACAGACAAAACCTTGAAAAGCTTACAGACTCAGCCACGACCAATTTTGTCTCGCTTGAGTGTGTGGTACCATCACACTGTAGCAAAATTTATGTATGTTTCTACACATAATGGGATTTACCAGTTACAGAAAACAGTTGAAAAATGTTAAGAGAAAATATGATGCTACTAATGGATGAAAGGGACAAAAACCATTTGAATTTAGGGAGATAACTACTGATATGCCCTGTGGCACATTAACTGTTACAGTATATACAGCACACAAGTGAACAAATATTAGATCAAATACTGATTCCAACAGTATGAATTTTTGCCTGTGTAAGGCATCATGTCTATAGTAGGATGCTAAGGGAGGGGGCTGGGGGGGGCTGCAGCATCATGCAGCCAGGCTGCACGGGACATCATAGAGTCCTGTGCAGCCTGGCTGCATGATGCTGCAGCCCCCCTCCCTCCTCCCTTAGCATTAGTTTGCGCTGTGCAGTTTCACACGACAGCCATTGCTGGTCATCAAGATAATCTCTATTCTTTGATACTGATTGAGGCTGGCTGCAGAGGATATTGCAGCTGCTGCAGCTTTTCTTCTTGGCACAGTGCCAGACCAATATCAAAAGTCTATCAAAGGTTTAAACTTCAAAGGTGGTATCTCTCCAAAGAGTGCACATCATTGACAGACAAGATTTTTAAGACATGGCAACAATTTACTGTGAATGATAAACAACATGTTTGATTTTCACCTGTGGTCATGTGTAACCTTTTACTACTTTTCCTATGACCCTTGATGCCTATCCTACTCCCCCCCCCCCTTCCATCTCCTCGTTTCACATTTCCTCACTACAGTACCGTAAGGAATTGTTAAAAATATTTGAAAGACTCCTAATAGGTGATCAACAACAATACCAGAATAAAATCTTATTCCAGCCACTTTAAAATTTGCTCAGATTGCAAACATCTACCTGGTATTGAAATTAAGATATTATTACTTAAGGTAAAGATTATAAATCGCTATTTGTGGAAGCTAAAAATAAGATCTTAATTATGTCCACACACTCCCTATTCCCTCTCCCAATCCTAGTCCCCACCCTGTCTTATCCCCTCCCCCATCCCTCTCTACTCCATCTGTCTACTGCCATTAAATTATATATATATATATATATATATATATATATATATATATATATATATATATATATATATATATACTGAATTAAATTCCAACTTACTCTAATCTGCCACAGCTGATTTCAGGATTGGTAAAGTTGTCATTGGTTTGAATATACCAGGTACGGGTGACTCCATTGTACCATCCACAATGAACGCGTCACACTCGACAAGTAATTTCTCCTTTTTTGGCAATTTCTTCTCCCGTCTGGTTATCCCGTCCTGGGATACCCCTAACCCTGAATCATTGCTAGCGTCGCATGGCAACGAGTGCAAGCTGCTCTCCTCCAGATCGTTCGGAGCGCACGGATCTTCTGTCCCAGAGAACACGGCAGAGTCACTGGAGGAGTCTGACGAGTCCCTCTCCTCCTCTTCCGACAATTTCTTCCTTCCTTCATCCTCTACATCTTCACTATCCTCTAACGGAGTGTCCCCATCCTCCCCCTCCTCCTCCTCCTCTTCTTCCACGACAATGTTGTCATGGTTACCCTCCCTATTGGTACACCCTGCTGACATAGCCCCCGTACTTTCAACTTTCTTTGGAATGGTTCCTTCATCTTTATCTTCTCGTTCGCAATCGAGCGAGCTTTCCTTGTCGGGCATTTCCAGAGAATCCGATCCGTCGCCGACCGAGAAGTACTGCCTCTGCCAAGAGGTGTTCCCTGGCGTTGCTGAGGGGGAGGAGGGCTTGGCTGCTTCCTTGGGAAGGTTCAGGCCCTGTACTGTGTATAAACCAGACGATACTGGAGTAATACTGTTGGTGGCAAGTGCTGTCTCCTTCATTTCCTCGAAAGAGTTTGCAGTCATGGACGAAGTGTACGTTGAATACAATTGGGGACTGATCCCGTCGGTCAGCATTCCCAGTGTCACTGCGGGCTCCTGCCTCGATTTGACGAGGCTCTGAAATATGGAGCCCATAGGGGGGAGCCCTTGTCCCTCCATGCTTTGGGTTATACTTGGAAATTGCCCAAAAGACTGCAGAGTGGAACTTTGAGTGAGCTCTGTGTAAGTTTTCCCTGTCTGTTCTTCCCTGTTGTTACCTCCCTCGTTCTCGTCTGGGTACTCTGAGCTTTCTTCCGAAGGTCCCGGAAATTCTTGAGCATCATGAAAGTAAAAGTGACCCCCAGCCTGCCCTCCTAGGTGGTCGCCTCCGGACGTCGAACTCGCCTCGGAGCTGGAACTGACACTGTCCTCTGAACTGTCGTAGCTGGGAGTCGACGATAATCCCACAATACCGCACGACGGATCCCCCTCTACGGGGCTATCGTCCGGATCGTTGAAGTGAAGCTTCTGGGGTCCGTAACTGGCATTTAGACTTTGGCAAGACTCGATCCTGATGGGGATTCCCCCCTCAGATGATATACTACTATATCCCGGAGACTGGAAGGAACTCGACGGGAAACTCGGAAAATGTTCGCTGCGAAAACCGTCGTTATGAAGGTCCTTGCTCAAGGAGTTACTGAAAACGTAGGAACTGGAACTGAAACTACTCTGCGACGAATCGAGCGACTCAGTTTGGCCCGCAAACTGAGGTTCCCTCTCCGGTGACGAGAGCTCATTGGACGATTCGTTCTCCGAGCCGTAGTCCTCCCACTCCAACTTCTGCATCGTTGAAATGAAGTGTTCTCTCACCTTGATGGGATTGAACTCTATCCGTCCAAACTCGTTCTGACAATAGTCTTTAGTACAACCGCAAGGGAAGGACATCCTGTCCACCTGACATTTGATACCCGCCAGGCTGCACTGGCACTTCTGCGGGTCACAGTAGCCGGCGCAGTCGCACCCGCAAGATTCCCTGGAGATGCGAATCTTCTTCAATTCCAGTTTCTCGGTGCGATCTATCTTCCGGACTCCCGAGGTCCTGAGTAACAGCCTCCTCTGCTTCGTCGGTACCGGCTGTAGGAAGTAGTAATCGCCGATGGCGATCTGGTTGATTTCTTCCTCCACGTCTTCGTCCAACGCCGTCTCTTGGAAGTCACAGTTGCTCCTGAGCATCTGATCTCTGCGCCTCTGCAGGAGCTGGCTCTTGAGAGCGGTCCGATGACTCAGCTCTTGCAGTTGGGCAAACTCGGCCAAGGTGAACTTCTGAATCGTGTCGTGTTTCGGTGACATTCCTGCAAGACAATTAAGAAGATGAGACCAAAGAGGTGTTTCATGATTTGCCGGTCGGGAAACTGGTTTTTAACCAGTTTTCATGAAAGGAATAAATGATATGATATCTTGAGGGGCATACCAAAAGGAGCTTTATGAACTTACTTTGATAAATTTTAAGATGCCATTCAATACTTTCATTTCAAACAATGAATCTATGACAATTCACTCTGAAATGTGTTTACTGATATGACGATTTGTGCCCGGGTGACCAAATGTTGATGGATCAAAACAAACACATTAATGAGGGTTCTGCCAAGTCGGTCCTATCTAGTTCCGTGAAACTCACGAGATCTGTTTTAAGCAGCTTAACTTGTGTTTCCTGATGGATGGAACCCTGAACTAGTCAATCAATTTTAGCAGCTTGTTGGTATGCAAGTTCATCGTGCCTCTTCTCGGTTTGTGAGCACTTTCGGGTGACTGTGTTACTTCATTTCCGAGATTGTTAAACCATGCAGAAATCCTGCAGAGCCCGATTACTCACGCAACATTAACCTCCACGGCCAGGTTGACGAAACCTAGGAGGGTGTCCGAGACGGAGTAAATGCAACTCTTACATTCTGTTCACTTATCAGACCATTTTGATTAGTTAGCAGAATAATTTAGGGGAAACGGAAGTTATCAAATTAAACGAGTGACAAATACGCTTAGCCCTGTTACTGGCCTTACCAAGAGTAGCTCCACCTTGGCTGGGGACAGACGTAAAGCCCTGAGACCGAGGAAAATAAAAGACCGTCACACCGTCAAATGAAACCCTTTTCTTTCTTCGCTTCTTCAATGGGGTGCCATCTTCTACGTGGGAAACACAATATATATATATATATATGTACAAGCAATGTGTATTAAAATGATCAAAGACACAGAGTGGAAAATCAGAAACAAGCGTTGAATTTATCAAAGAAAGCGCTGACAAAAAACATGGGAATATAAGCTGTGTGTACGGTTGTGTGATTACCAAACATAAAAGGGAAATACATATGTTTTGTGACGCGATAAAATATTAGATAAATTATTCCACATTTGCATGCCAAGAGTTCTTTCAAATTCCATCAAGAATGAATTAAATAGAATTCTGCTTTAGAATTCTGCTTTTTAAGAACTCATTTATCTACAGAGCAGCCATTTATATTCAAAAATGGGTTCTTAGAATCTCTGTTATCATCCTTTTAATCTTTCAAACTTCTAATCCTCCATCTTATTTCTTATTTGTTCATGCTTTCATGATTGTACATTTTTACGTCTTTTATGTATCATTATTATCTGTCCTATTTGTAAATTTTGCAATTTATACTGGAATAAAGAAATTGAATTAAATACGTAAAAAAATTTTTTTTTTTAAAGTTGAATGTCAATGAACGTCCATTCAATCTGTAAATTTACTGATATTGATTTAATATATTACCTTTTCTCTCCATAATGATTGGCTTGTAGTTTTTCTCGTTACCAAGGATTAATGACTCCTCGTCACAGGATCCTTCCTCGTCTTCCTGCTCCTCCGGTTTCCTCTTCAGTGTCTGTGAAATCTCCTTGGTAACTGTTGCCATGTTACCCTTTGTTGTCTGGTGAAAGGCTATGGAATCATGGGTGGGCTAGCAGTACCTTAAAATTAATAAGCACCTTTGGTTTCTGCAGTCATGATGAATTTAATATATGAATTCTGAGAAAATACAAAACAAAACAAAAATAGAACAGTTAAGCAAAAATATCACAAAATTATGGCTATAGATATTGTATGTGTTGACATTATCTTAGGCTTAGGTGAGGCTTAGAATCCCACCTCACCATTTGATAAACACTACTTTGGAAGCCTCTTCACCCTTCCCCCTCCCCCTTTATATTTCCTTCACATCCTTCCCTCCCCCCTCCCCAATCCCCTCCTTAATTCTTTCCAGAAGTTTCATTCAGGTGTTGAACACAGCCCATAAACTTACATTATCTATTTTCTAATACTGAAAAACATTCTAGCAAAATCTATCAGAATCCAGGAATGGGTGTTCACTCCTTGTGGATTGAGACTATTTGAGACATTTTTACTTCTAAGGAATCATATCAAAATCTGAGCCAAGGTATCATTCTCCATTCTCCTTGTACCCTCACTGGGAAACCTGATCATTATGTGCATACTTTACACCACATTGCATCTAATAAGATGTTGCGGACACCCACACATCTTAGACAGGGAAAAAAATGGGGAATCAAGCCCTTGAGAGTGAAACTGAAACCGATTCTTTTAAATACGAAAGGTGGAATCAATTTGTGCAAAAGTATCAGATATGGCATTCACTAACATACAAAAAGGTGGTACAACAGAGTTTGAACTACAGTAGGACTAGACACATTACGTAGTCAATGAATGTTTGTCGGCTGTGACCTTTCTTCGGTATTCCGATATGCGTACTATCCAAACCCCCCATGTCCCTTTCCACCATTTGTTTGACATACACTGGCACAGGGGGTGGGGGAGCGGAAAAATGCCAAACACTGCTTAACTGTCTAATACATTCTATAGCTTCTGTATTTCCATATGCATCCTATCTCCCCCATCCCACCCCACCCCACCCCACCAACTCTTCCCAACTACTATTTACCTATTGCTTTTCTTTACATACACTGGCACAGGGGGTGGGGGAGCGGAAAAATGCCAAACACTGCTTAACTGTCTAATACATTCTATAGCTTTTGTATTTCCATATGCATCCTATCTCCCCCATCCCATCCCACCCCACCCCACCCCACCCCACCAACTCTTCCCATCTACTATTTACCTATTACTTTTCTTTACATACACTGGCACAGGGGGTGGGGGAGCAGAAAAATGCCAAACACTGCTTAACTGTCTAATACATTCTATAGCTTCTGTATTTCCATATGCATCCTATCTATCCTATCAGTAAATCCTATTCTGTAATGAAACAGTAACAATATATGGCAAAATATGTACTGCCAAACATATTTTATAAGTTATGTAATTCCATATGCATCATATCTCACCCCCTCCGGCCCTCCCCTAACCCCCCGGCCCCTATCCTCCCAAACTACTACTATCCATTCCCACATTCCTTGATAAACACTGCAATACCTTCTGACCAATTGACTACAGTAATAGCTACTTTAGCCTGTATGGATTTGATGTTGTTTGTAACGTGGACAACAGCCTGCATGGATCCGACGTTGCATATAACATGTGGACAACAGCCTGCATGGATTTGATGTTGTATGTCACACACTGACAACTGATCTCATAATGTAATGTGCATGGTATGGAGGGGGAGAGGGTGGGTGGGTAGGTAATAGAAGGGAGTGATAAGTGGAAGGGAGGGGGATGGGAATGAGAAGAAGGTAGAGGATGAGGACTTTTCTGTATCTTTCACATTAACATAATAAAGGCAAACCCTGAACAGAAAACCTTGGGCCATTTTATGAAAGTAAATTACCACAAGGGTAATGAGAAAAAAAAGAGGAAAATATGTAAGCATCAATTGCTGGGGTAAAGTAAAGAGAGGAAGAGGCAAGGGCCAAGAACAAATGCCAGTACTTTTGCCAACATCAACCCTTCAAGCATTATAACTGAATTAATTTTAACTAAAATTTACACAGAAACATTTAATGCGTTAAAAAATGGTTTCCATATGCTCGTCATCGACACAATTGTCATTCTCTTTGAGCATTTATAATTACAATATACACATTCAACTCACATATCACACAGTCGTTGCTAAGTAACAGCAGGACGTATGGCTACGACAAAAGCATTCGAATCCCGTTACATAAAACACAAAGACACCTGATTGAACTACTCATATGCCTACAATTAAATACCAGTAATGTACATTCCCACACTGCATTGAATTCCGTAGAGGTAGAGTGTTACGATCTTCTTGAAAGACGATGGGAAAAACAAATCCACTTATTAAAACTTAACTGTACAGACTAACCTTTTCCGTCTTGTGTGAACTAGTTAAACCCCAACAGAGAGAATTATTCTTCTAATGAACAAGGAGGCTGCGTTAGATGTAACCCAAAGCGCCCATTAACAAATGATGCATGTTTCACAATCTATTACACAACTCTAATTGCCGTTCACTACGTCTACACCTCGTACATTAAAACCTCGCTGATCGCAAAGCACTTCCACGGCCGTCTCTCCTTGTGACAGAACCTCTCTCTCTCTCTGAATGTATGATGATTATTTATTTTTTCTCCATCTTCCCCCAATGACATAAAACAACTCTGCAATGAATTTGACTCTGATGACGGGGACGGTTGCCATGGCATCCTGATGAGATGATGCCGAGGTTTCTACACGTTTTTTACGTGGCCTATAACGAAGGTGTATATACATGTACATACTGTACAGAGTACAACACAGTATGCACGGCACAGGCAGATGAGGAGGAAGAGGAGGAGTAGGAGAAAATGGACAAGGCATAAATTGAAGAGTAGGTACATAATTATTACAAACAATCCCAAGCAGGTAGATTAAATGAGGCCGGCACGGTGTGAATTGTAACGGAATCTCCTCACAGAGTTGTCGAGGAGGAGGATGCAATGACGATGAATGAATATGGAGGCTTTTTTTTCTTTTTTTTTTCCTTTCTATTTACACTGACAGGATTTCTAGGAATTTATGAGAACTGACCGTCAATTTGCAATCCAGAGGGGTTTACTGTTGCATCGGTGACGTTTAAAGCAACGATGTGTTTGATTATGTCGGTGTAGGCATCACGAAAGACGATAGGAAGCAATTACTTTTCTGTCGGTTTTTGGTGCGAATCGGAAGTGTAGAGAGAATGTACATAACGTGTTCATACAATCAGCAAGTAGAGTGGGTTGAGTGGTTAATTATACTGTACAGTAGCAATAGGAAATATTAAAACAGAACACTTTGCATAGAGTCAAGTTGCATTTTGTAACTGAATTCTTCACAATCTGATTGTCTTGGGGTTACGTTCTGTAATATATATACTCGACTGGTATATATAAAAATAATATATATAATTCTCCAAGAGGGACAACAAAATAATTACCCAATAAATCACAGACAATCAGAGATAATTCATAATTTTAACCGACTCCCATTTAAGAGATATATACCCTAGTTTAACAAGTCATGTCAAGAACATGCCATATTTTTAATGGGTGATTTCATACGGCCACTGCAAAGGGAAATCTTTTCTTTTACCTTTTGAAATTCCTTTAAAAATCTGAAACGTAATGAAGTATTCACAGACGAAGTATTCAAAAAATGGTACCATCATTTAGGTCATGTAAAGAATTTAAAAAACGGATGGCTACATTATAATACAATGACCATATTTTTGTCCAGGAAAACCATGGACATATTGATGTTGATAACCCTCGCCTCCACACCCCCCCCCACCCTCCTTCATCCCCCTCATATTGAAATCAAGGTTTAGTACCTTCACTGTAATTTTAATGACAGGCATTTTGAGGCTCTCTCCATGTTTTGATGGTCTGATGTTTTTGAATGCTTAATGTTAGAACACCTCATCCAAACACTATTTAGTCTGAAGATACAAAATCTTGAAGGCCGCTGGAAGCCTTATTACTCATCACTAAATGGAAAACGATGCTGTGCGTGAAATACAGGCTATATGAAAATATTAAATGATCTGGGTTGCCTTTTTCTGTGAGCCATGTTACTGAAATTTACATTTGTATTGCTTACAGTAAACAATCACCACTTAGTCTGTACAGTTCCAGCTTCTGGATGGTAGGCCAAACAGGTAAACTGAAATTATATACCTTTTTACAAATTTCAGGGATAATCCTGGGGATGGTAAATAAAATCCGGGGACACTTTTAAGCTGGGTGCGGCACTTGATATCCAGGGACTTTCCCTGGGAATCAGGAACATCTGTTATAACTACCCCAGTACCTTGATTAGATTAAGTGATATCCAGTTTTGGATACATATATATACGTAGCTTGGTCATTACAAGCAGCAATGAGTCAACACAAATTACAGCTTAAAATTATAAAATCATTCCATTCTCAGTAAATCCAACATTTATCGAGATTTATTAAGCTATGAAGTAGAGTATGAAGTAATAAAAATAAAAGTGTCTAATCTTTAGTCCTCAAATTTTGCTAGATTTATTGCTCATTTCAAATTGAATTCTGGGATCAGCATAAATTCACTTTTGTTTTACTGTTCTAGGACATTTAATATTCTATAATGCTGTTACTGAATAAAATTTAAACAAAACATTAAAATAAAAACCCTTCAATTTCAATGCCTCATGGGAAGACATCTTCTGCCCTAATCTTAGCAGCTACAATACAATGAAATGATCTTTTTCAGGAAATCCAAGGACATGATATTCAAGGACATGTTATTTATGCCCACTCCATCGTTGACATGGGAGGGCAGAATCTACACAATACGGGACAGGTGGGATTTTGCCGGCATAAATCAATGTTTATTGCTGTTTCCAGGATCATGGCAAACTAACCAAAATTCTGTAATAATCATCCAAAAACAGGCATTTCTGTTCAAATTTAAATTATGCTGGACCTTTAAAAAAAAAAAAAATTTGAGAATTATTTCCCCAGACTTGTTTAACGATCCATGACAGAACATGTAATCTGAGGTCAATTTTTATCACCAGATGGTACATGATATCCAGGGACCGTCCCCAGAAATAGGGGAATTAAGCAACAGCCACCGAATCACAAATATCAGTTTCAGTTTATATTGATTCGCTCTGAATATATATCCCTCCCTCCCCCCCCCCTCCCCCTGGAAGAGGAGAAAGAGAATTGTACCAGGGACTTGCTATTCTAACAGCCCCTTGCTTGTACACAATGAAACATGTATTCATAAACATCTGCATATTAAATGTAGGGTAGTAGACTATTAAAAAGAACAAGAACTACAACAACGACAACACAAGAAGAAACGGGGGGGGGGGAAGGGGGGGGAAGAAGAAGGAATGATATTTAAACAAACTAGTATGCTGAACAGCACAACAGGCAATTTGTCAAGGTACATGTGGATCTACCCCCAAAAAACAACATTAGACCAAAAAAAAAATACACTTCAACACTATATACACACAAAAACAACACTACACTGCTATATGATCCTACATCTACATGGGTACAATATGCTAATAATCAAACTTTATAAATGGATGACACTGAACCACCAGTCAATATTTGCAGATAAGACATGTATATATAACATACACACACGTCTACTACGTAGTCTCTCTTAAAAGCGATTCTCCGTCTCCATAGAGACCACCAATGTTTCTTCCAGCAACATATTGACAAGGAACAGACAATTTATACACATAATCCAATAGACTGTCAGAACATTTGACCTTGTATAGACACTGGAAGGAAGGAAGATGTTATGTCTAATGTATACACAGTAGTTAAACTGAGAGTGAGAGTGATATCAACAATAAATATAGCATACTGGTAGCATGCTGAAGTGTTGAATAATGTGTATAGAGAGGGGGTGGTGGATCAAACTATCATTAATCAACAGATACTCATGTCACAGGCAGACAGTGGGCAGATTATCTTTCATTGTACAAACATGAAGTTGGGCTTCAACAGTCAGAAATCAGATTATCTAGTGATGTATGATGAGGGGGGGAAGGGAAGAGAGAATATAACAACAATACGAGGGTGGCCGCTGACATGACATAAAACATGGAGGAGGTGCACATCAAGGACCGCAGGGTGACTTGCACACATGTATCCATGACTACAGGAGACGTCTATGACTGAGATGATATGGACTGCTGCTCTGCAAGAGGGACTTTTTTGAAAGCTTGCGGGGGGGGGGGGGGGGGGGGGGACACAGACACATTTTATAACCAAACATATTTTTCAATACAGTTAATATGAAGCTCCACAGATCCTTTTAACTGACATACTAAACTTAAATTGTAGACTTCTTGTTTTCACCAGTAGTAAGGGAACATGTAGACTGTATTAACACAAACCCAGTACACTAACACACAAGTAGTGTTCTCACACATCTAGGTATAGGGTTCCCTAACAATCAAATGCACATTTGTTAGTCTTGCTCCAAAATTCTTTCACTAGAAATGCTGGATACGTGGATGCGTCCAGTGAGAGGTCATGCCATATGGAGGACAGTCGCTAGCAACAAATATTAATTTCATAGGGACTTTTTGATCATCAATTACTACTGTGAATTGCATAGAACTGTTTACTTACTACAATATACGGTAGCAGTTTCCACTCAATAAAACATGACGACCCATGAAGTTTCCAAATCTGGTTGAATTCATAAGTAACAATTAGCTATTCAAAACAAATCAGCTTCTCGAATGGCTCTCTGTATAAGAATTGTAGATATCTACTGTACATGCCTTCTATACAGGAAATGTATCTAAGATATTGGTACTATGATGACCTAAACATTTTTAAAGTGTTTGAAATGCAAAGGGTAGTATTTCGCTATGTACCGTTAGTAATGTATCACCATCATCATCATCATCATCATAAATGCACATTCTGCATTGACCAGCATGCTGATATTGAATGTCTCTAGTGTACAAATGACGTTGACACATCCTACCTGTTGAATGCTTTAAAAACGGTGAACACGATATGCATCCTATTTTTAACTTTAATGATACAGTCGACATAAATACATGTGTAAAGATTAGCTTGTACAGGAAATGACAGGAAACTATTCAATACATAGGCATATGCATGCATGCATTTTCTGTGCAATCTGCCATTCTTCAGTTTTTGAGTGTAATATTCAGTGTGTAGTGTAAATAGGTACAATACTGTGTGTGCAGTCAAGATACATGATGTAAAATAATTATGAGTCATCACAAATTTATATTAAACACAAGTTACACAACATTCTTAAATATTCATTCTTAATCACTCTACTTAAATACAAATATATTGGAGATGGCAGTGTTCAAGTTACCTTCTACAGACCATTTTTTTTTTTTTTTTTTTTTTTTTGGAGGGGAGGGTTACTAAAAACTTGTTATGCACTATTTGTCAAGAGATAACCCTTTTTGAAAAAGATGCATATCATGTGATGTTGCAGAATATTTATGCTAATTCACACTGAATGTGCATTGCATTACTCTCACGAGCAGTTTTCAGTAAAATCAATATTCTTTCGTTTATGTCTGTCCTATTAATGACCCCTTGCTTCATTTCATAGTTTTCACTTCACAATTCCATTTACACATGAAACAATTTTGATTTCATAGTCATCAACCCCCAACCCCCCCAGCCTCTCTCCCTAGTTGAAATCAAGCTCTCCTCAATTTTGGTTCTTGTTTATTACTGCTTCCATCCGATGAAAGGTCGGTCTACTTTTTTTGGCCCTCCCTACCAATTTCTTTCCAATTTATCTTCATCGATTCGTCCAAAAAAACATTTCCAACCAGATTGGGCTGCACGGAACAGGAATATGTACATGTCCCCTACACATCTAGAGTTTAACAATTATAACTGCCACACTGTGAAACCGCCATACGTGTTAAACATAAAACGGAATTCTATGCAGCATCAAACAATCCAGTTTCTCTTTCAACTTTTCATTTTACATATATTATATTATAACCTAACCCATGCTTCATCATCCATCAATACAGAAAGATAATCATAAATGTATTGTAGTACAAATATGTCAAACCATATTTGATTTCACTTTTGGTTTTACTTTGTAATATTTATCTAAAATTTGGTTAATCAGTACTTACAGTATTATAACTTCACCATTATCAGCACACGTTGATCCTACGGTAGATTCAGTAGTGGAATCAATGAATAACCAGCCTGACCCAAACCGATGGATACAGACAGATTCCCCAAAAACTTACCGGTTTGGGGATTTACGAGCGATGATTCTTACTTGTCTCCCCACTCCACATCTGCACTTTCCCATCTTCCTAACTACACATTGGAACATTTTTAGCATCGCGCCCTCGCTCCCTGGACATAGGCGTGGGAGGCGGGGGGGGGGGGGGCTGGGGGGCTGCAGCGCCCCAAACATAATATTTTGTGAAAATTCGGGCAATATGCTGAGAATTTTTTGGGCACCTACTGAAAGAAGAATAATCTGTAATGTATATTTCAATGGTTAAACTTAAATTATTATCATCATTATTATTGTAACGACTTCCCCAATAATTCTAACCAATATGGAAAGGTAATAAGATGGAAAATGATTGTATGTTATTGGCATGTGATGTAATAACTGATGAATGCCTATATGATATGCAAATTAAGACGAAAAATTTTGGTTATATTTTTCGGGCAAGTCGTTACAGCCCCCCAATTCAAATTAGGCTCCTACGCCTACGTCCCTGGACAACGCCCATGTACCCCTCTTTCCGTTCTACCATCCAGGTTACTTTGTTCTTAAAGCCTATCTTTTGCTCCTTTGTTTATTTGCTCTTTTGTTTTGCTCCTTGCTTACTATTCTTGGGTCATCAAAATGACTTGCAATCTTCTTGTGATATGGAACGAACTTGGATTTTTACTGTACACTGTACGTTGGTCATAATTCAGAACCTGCATTAACTTGCCATACTGCAATTAACTAGACATTCTGCTACTAAACGTTCTTCAGTTCTTTCCTGAATACAGAGGGGTTAGTGTCCTGGTCCAAATTTTAGCTGCTATAAAACCAGTTCAGGTTAAGTAAAACAATTGGTTTGTTTTTGTTGACATAGTTAAAACTATTCAATCCAACCATAATATACATTATGTACATATGTTTAGCCATTTCAAAACAGTATTTTTTTAAAACTAATAATATACTTCCTAAAGTGCCTATCGTATGTGTGATATGTAATTACAGATCACATGTTGAAGTGAACAGAACGATACGCATAGCCGGATTTCCTTGTGGGAAGTCAGCTAATGTGTTACCAGGAAATGAATAAATTACCTTCAGACAGCATGGTATGTTAATTACATGTATGTACATACATATATATACCTCCAATATATACCCATACTGTGCTCCTTGTAAAATTACAGTACATTGACTCTTTATTAGTGAAATTTATAATTACTCAAATCAAATTTTCATATTTGAAAATTTGACCAATTTTTGCATACAAAATGAATGTTGAACATTTCCATATGGACTAATTATTGTAAAAGGTCCTCTGTTTTTCCTTGACACTGGTCTCAGTTTTGACACAAAATTTATGCATTTAGATCAAAAGTTTGTAAGCAACCTAAACAAACTACAGTACCCTTCTTCAGAAAGTGCAATGACCTCCAAGGGATGGATGCCGAACACCGCAAGAGTTTATATTTATGAACATTGCTTGCAATCTTGACATACCATAATAACAAGAGGGGTATGTTTATCTGTCCATGCCAGGGATCTACGTGTATCTTTACGGCCCTACAACATTCTCGTAATTGCCGCATCGTTAACGACGTAATTAAACCAGCATAGCTTAAACGTAATTAACCCCTCCTGATGTTTGTACAGAAGCAGTAATTGAACAAGATAAACTATTGGATGGATAGCAGTAAAGTCGTTAATATCTGGTCACAGCGTGACAGCTATATAAGACAGATATTAAACGATATCGTCTTCCTCATCTCTGCATGGTTGCTTCAGAAAGACCCTGACATTGTGCCATCTCTTGAACTTGGATTTTTATCTACCATACTATTAGAGTTGTCTGGTTTGATAGACAGGATCCACGTGAAGGACCAAAAGAAGCCAACTGTTCAGTTTTTGTGACCTGTACTAAATTCTTCCAAGAGAGTTCGAGAACAGTGGACGTCCAAACTATTTCTTTTAACGAGATACGTACTACGAATACAATATATCGAATATGGTTACAGAAGCTTTGAATACTCTGGCTCTTATCTCTGGAACAAGTTACCAGATCACATTCGAACTTGCTCTAAACTTTCTACCTTCAAAAGTCTACACAAGACCCATCTTTTCACTTGTTCTTTTGTAAAGTAATCTGCTTTCTCTGTAAACCCCTTGAGTAGTGACTTTTGTTTACTGATTTGGCGCTACATAAGTCTCATTTATTATTATTATTATTATTATTAATATAACTTTCATCTTTCATGTTTAACCAATTTGTGTTTTGTGCTAAAAACAAAAACAATGTTATACTAATGTGTGCCAAGTTTTGGGCAATTTTTTCACCAAGAATTAAATTAAGCTTGATTAGATTCATTTACTCGTGTCAGCTTTAACTGTCTGACCATCTGCGTCTCACAATGTGTTCTTAAGTTTCTTAAGTTTGTTTTCGTTGCAGTTAGCCTCCGAAGAAGATCCTGCTAGGATTGAAATGTTAGGAACTTCTGACTATAATATTTTTACATATACTGGCTTTTTGCAGTACTTAGATAAAACAGTTTACAAACAAGTTCTTTTTCTCCGTTTGAGAATGAAATAGATTACAACCAATAAAACTAATAATACAGGGCTCTTGATTTTTTCATTTAAAGATAATTCATTCTCAATAGAATTCCCAAGTTGATAGAAACCTGGACACTGTGGACAGTTTTGCATTTTAGTATATTCACATTTGCTCATTCGAAAATTTCAATCATGTACACTTTTTCATTTTTGCAATAAATGAAATTTGTCTCTCCAAGCTGATGGCCTACACTGCTATGGGGTTACAAGTATAACTCCGAAATAGCAAGAAAAAAAATTGATCAAAATCCTCTCACATACATGTATCTGCTTTGGCACACTTCACAAATTTACTTATAGTATTAAAGATGCACTGTACACTATACATGTATACCGATCTAGTTTCAATTTATGTTTCAACATGTACAGTATATGCTGGCACATATTCATGAATATTAAGTTCAATATGATATGGTCATATGAGAATGATTACCAAAAAAATAAGATAAAAAAAAAAAAGAGTAGGCTAGAATTTCGTTTCATTATTAACAATACAAAGCTTGTAGCCTTATGACACATTCACAGTTATAATTATAATTATGGAATTATCAGTGGAAGAAAAAAGAGTGAGGTAGATATTTTGCAAAAATTAAAGTGAGTAGTTTGTGCTCTCGTCAAGAGTGTGAGAGTTCAGTGTCCGCTATTAGTCTCGGCTTGTACTTAGAATGATAACTGCGCCTCTCAAGTCGCCATGGCAATCAAATACTCTCTTACACCTCTGGGGGTTTCAATGCTTAGTTACTCTTAGCGACTGTGCTAAAAAATCCCTGGTATTCGTTCAAAAAATATAGAGAAAACGAGCTGTGAATTTCATTAGTTTCTTTCAAGCAACTTCAAATTTCCTCTGTGTATTTTTTTTTTTATCACAGGTCTAATGAAACTTTCAGGTACAAACTACAGATTTGCTCTCGGCTAATGGAGACTGGAAGCACAATCTCTCTCAAGATTAATCAATGATAGCAGAATGCATCTACAGTAGGATCACAGTAGGTATAAAATTACAAGACATTAAGAAGACATCACATACTAAAGTCAAAACTCAGAATTCCTCATCATCTTTGGAAACTTGAAAAGAAATCTACATAATTCTGATAAATACCATTTGAAGTGCATGGTGGGAAGACTTTGAATTACAGTTCAGACCTGACTCATGGGAACCTTTCGAGTCTCCTACCAAATATATCTGATGCCTCAAAAAGTCATGGGTGAATAAAATAGTTACATTAAAACTCCTCCCTGCCCCAATCCCCCTCCCCCCCCCCCCCCCGCTCTGATTATTGCAAAAATTCTGCCACTTCTACTTGATTTTAAAGGCATGATAAAGAATCACAAAGATCTCCAATTTACACATTCTTGGCAAGCTTCCAAGAAACGTTTGAACACACTGTTGATACTGACTTTTGGTATTCTGGAAAATTTAAAAAAAAAAGTACTGTATGATTTCCTTTCCATAAATTACCAGTAAAATCTTCAATTTTTATTCTTTCTCCAAGGTACACTTTTCTTTACTAGGAAAAAAACCCAAGTAGTTTGATATTAAACTTAATCACTAAAAGCCTCGTGAAGAAGTATTTCATGGCTAATAGTGCTGAAGTAATAAATTTCTTGTTGAAATATTTAGCATATTTAAACATTATTTATTAAACCCGTTTACAGGGGTACCTATCTTCAGGAATTCAGTCTAAGAGCCAAACTAATTCATTTTTACTTACAAGATAAAAAAAAATTCACGATGGAAATCAGTAAATATGTTGAATTTTCTATCGACCAAACATATTTCCCTAAGCGATGTTTTTCGATGGACAAGTGGGTTTTTAGAAAATTCAAACTGGGCACATTTGACAAAGCTACCATGAGCAAACAAAAAGAAATGGTTAGGACTTAATACACTGACTTGTACATTAACAAAGGATATCATAACTAGCAGTTATGGCACAGCATTGGTATTAAACCAACAACATACCAATGTACCACAGCAATAACATAGCTGCAGCATTCGCTGAAGTTGCATATGGGAGGCTAAATACATTTTTAACTATTTTAAAGTGATGTTATGGTCATCAATTGTCTCTTTAATGAATATTATAATGTTATGATACAGGCAAAATGTGTAATTTTGGGAGAATTTGCACTCAGATATTACCAAATAATCTCACATTCTCATTTGCTCTTGGTTTGAACAGTGCTTTTATGGTTCTTTTGAGAACAACTGTGCCCAATCTGATCTTTTTTATTCCATAAAAGTTTGCCCTCCAGTTACCTGTTGTTGTCGATATTTTGCCAATAGAAATTCTCCAAAAGTTTCAACTTGTTCCAACCAATTCAAGAAGGGAAGTTTTGTATTATTTTGTAAATTTTGTGTGAAATTCTAAATATACACATCTTGTTTGCATAGTCACTGTCCTGGTATCCCTTGATGATTTAAATAGAATATATGCTAGAATGAAGGAATTTGAGCTGCACTGATGATTATTTTTGAAGATAAAAGTTAGGAAGGGAAGGATCAAAAGTTTTATAAAGAGGCAAAGAGATTTAAGGGAAGCTGTCAAGCAACACAGGGTGGAATAGAAGTCAACGTTCCAACTTTCATAACTGAATATGAACACAACTTTAACAATTTGGGACCATATTTTGCAGTTACACAAATGTGTTTTGTCTATTGCATTTTTCCAAAGTGAGGTGATGCCTGGCAATTAGTATGTGGTGAAAAGTTATACATTTGTCCAAAAAATGTAGTTCAACTGTCTCACTGTAAACTGCACATGTGATGTTGCTATGTTAACAAAGGCTGGGCCAAGGAGTAAGGGCTCCTTTTTCAGGCCTAGAAACTTGTCATCAGTACAATATTGTAAACCAAATTTTAGGGACTTAACCCTAACTTTGGTTATGGTTAATGGCAGGCTTAACGTTAGCATACGCTAGCTTAATCTCCCGAAATGCATGGGCCTTACCTAGTTAGCGTTTCTAACTAATCCTAGGCCTCATAACTAGTAATACTGACCTTATTTTCTAAAGATCAACATCTTTTTAATTAGGTTAACATAGGCTTAACCTTAGCTAGGAACTGAAAGTAATGGTAGGCCTAACATTTGGTTATACGTACGACAGTAACTAACGATAGATTTGACTTGGGGCCTATTTGAACTGGTTTCAATCATGTGTCTCTCTCAAGTCTCATAACCCTCACACAAAAACAGTATACTTTGATAGGCCTGTCCTAATGTTATTGAATTATGTTGTTACAAAGGTTAACAAGAACAATCTTGCCATTCTTGGATGCCTAAGACTAAAGCTAGAGTATACTAGCCAAGGTAGTATATTAATAAAGTAAGCATATGGTTACAATTCAACAAGAGAAAGACGTTTTCTAGCCTGGCCTGTAGTACTACAAATCTAAGTTAGTGTAGGGCCTAACAAATCTAGCCTAGGCCTAGCCTACGTTAGACTCACATAAATAAATGTTGATCCCATAAATGGTCCTTCGAACCAAAATAATGCAAGTATTGCTCTCTCTAAACGAACATCGTTTGGAAAAGCTCGATGGCAAGATACACCGGCATAACTTTCAGCCTCACTTGAATAAAACCGCTTGAATGGTTCGCATTAATCACTACACTGGTTTATGTAAACTACCAGTAATAATAGTATCTCCATGTACCTTTACTATGTATAGTACGTAATGACAGCTCAGGTCAACGTTAAGTCCATCATGCTCATATGCACAATGTGGCAAACAGGATTAGTATTGAAGTTTAGCCGGTGCGAACTACTAGCCAGATTGTACCACTACCAGATTGTGCATAATACTTTCACTGTATTGTGTACTAATCTAGTATTACACATCCGCGGCTACGTATGATGCGTACACTAACAAAACGTCAACATATTAAATACCCGGTCAAAGGTTATATCAGTCGTCTTGATATTTGTAACTTCGGTATCAGGCTTTGTGAGTCATCTCAATTCGTGGGCATGACTTCCAATAACAACTAAGCCAACTCCAATAAATCTATGGATTCGATGAGTCACGAATCAGTGGAATTTAATGAATGCGTCCGAACCTTTCCAATATGTTTGACGAATTTTACCAAGAAAGATATTTTGGAATAATCTCATCGCAACTCAAAAGTCAGCATGGAACGGAACAATTAACAGAGCAAAATAAGAAGCGAAATTACCCTGACCTATTTGCATGTTGAATAAGGTCGTCAAAGGGTATTTTTTCCACTCACCCATTTACAGAATAGGAGTATCTAACAATAAGGCTGAAGTGGTTATGAGAACTTTGTACATTCTAACTGCACACAAATCGGGCCGCAATAAGCGATCAAAATGAAATAAAACCATGCAGAAAACTTCTATTAGCTACGACAAAGATCTTTCCATACGACAATAATAACACCTATCAGGAAAATGGAATACCTAATTACGTCATAGAAGTGTTTATGGCTTGAACCAATGAAAAGTCGCATACTATGAATGGCGCGTAAGACAGAATATGAATGACTCATACACGTAACTTGGGAACTCCGTCTCCACATGTTACTGTTTACATTATCAACGCGACTATTACTTTGGGTTTTGGTCCAGACGATCGTTCGCATCCAGTTTGCTTGGATCATATCGGGTAACTAACAAAAGACAAAACAGGCATAATGTTAGAACTTTTAGTAGAAATGACAGCTCCACTAAACTTTCCAATCAATTGTGACAATTGTTTTCTAGCCAAATAGACATGTGGTATTAAGCATTAACTAGCTTAGTAGTATTCTTATCCAATCCTTATCTCATCGATCGTTCAGAACTGTTAACTGTTATAGGCAGTAGTCTAATTCATTAATCACAAAATTTCACTAACTGTTACTGTTACTATAGTATTAGTAGTGTTAGTCTAACAGCAGTAATTCAGTACTCAGTAACACAACGTTGCTATAAAAAATCGTAAAAAATAACGTTAGTTAACATCAGAAGTTCTTACGACCAGGAAATATAATATGGAATTTCCCATTCGATTTCCTGCTCACGATCTATGCCTAGGCTACGTATTGTCCTGCCTCCTGTGATCATAATATACGCCTGGCTATACTGTTGGCCTAGCCCTAATCGTACGACCTGCGAAAACTTAAAAAATGGCAATCGTCCATGAATTTCTTCTGTGCTGCTTTCAGTCTATAGGCTTAAGTTATGCCTTACTTTAGGACCTACAATTACTCGTTAGGCTGCATTACAGTTGAATTACTCTGGCTTTTTTACATGTAATGTCAGGTGTGGCCTCTGATTATGACCAGCAATCCCAATAAGGAATGTGGCCTAATTATAGCCTATCATTACTTAATTCTCTTTCAAAAATTGTGAAGACAATTAGTTTACATCAGCAGATCTATTATTGTTAACAACCAATGTACTACAGTCATCAGTACAGCCTACAGGTTTGCATTTCTATTGGATAATATCTCAATTATTGAGGAATGATGATTTTAACATCATCTGCTGAGGTTGGATATCATCAGTTAAATTGGCTGGAGTATTTAGTCTAACACACATCATATTTCTTTTCAGCTTATCAGATGTGACATAAAAGTCAATAGGCCTGAAACAAAACAAACTGTTATGGTTTCAAATAGGCAAGATATGTTTATATTATAATTGAAAATTTGGCAGGGACAAATGGTACCGCATGTCACCCAAGGACGCTCTTTTGTTTAGATACAGTTAAAAGGAGAACATGGTTTTACATAGCATTTTGTGATAGATAAATAATTCCCCTGACAGATTAAGACCATGTCAATTATATTCTTCAGAAACTAAATGATAATTTACCACAAAATCATCTTTTACTTTCTACCCAACAGGGATCTTTAAAGGGAAGTCCAAAACACCATGTATAAGTCTACCAAGTTTAAGACTCCATCTGGAGAAGGGGAGGATGTGGAGATTTTGGTTCCAGCCAGGGTCCTACAAGTGTTTACAGACTTAATGTTCACCCAGCAGGGAAGAGTACAGGATGATATTATCAAGGAGCTGCAATCAATTCATGAACGGGTTCAATTGGTGAGCGATCCATGTACTGAATATTCATTTAGTGAGAATGGAATTATGTCAAAAATAGAACATATCTTGTCAGTAAAAGATAAAAGAACATATCTTGTCAGAAATAGAACATATCTTGTCAGTAAATAGAAAATATCTTGTCAGTATTTATGGAAACCTAGAATATGATAACCATTATTAATTCACAGGGTGTACATTGCCATTCACTGGTTCTCAAAATAATTTATTCATGGAAAGTAAGCCATAAAGAGGAGCGAACTTTCTGTTGACCACCGATTTTATTCAGCTTCCTTTGGGCTCTTTGATGGGAATAAGAAATTCCTCAACAGATATTTGAAATGTTTATCAAGAAAACCTCTTTATCTGCAACAGTTTGAATTACCCTAATTTAGTTTTCCATGCACCAACTGTCAATGGTTGTTTGTTAATTAATAATAAATTTTTGTTCTCTTTGGCCACTGAGAGTTTGCTTTTAATTTCTTTCACAGTGTAACAAAATATGCCAAGTTTCCCCAAAATGTTGGAAAAAATAGTGATTTATCACTGCCAAAATATGATTTGAAAAGGTCTCATTGCAAGCCACACACATCTAGTGACTCCTCCCTCTCCCCCTTACCCCACCCCATGGGGTCCAAAATAGCTCATAAAGCTCATACTATCACTGATGTTATTTAAGGACATAAGGACTAACGAACTGCCGTAGTCCTTATGTGGATACTCGAGCCACATTGAAGTAGGTTTACATACAATCTTTCTGCATTTTTGTCTGTTTTGGCATTCCATAGTTATTAGTTTGCAACAAAAAAGTATAAGGATCAATGAGGCTGAGGGGATTAACTCCCCTTCCACCAAGGGACTGTTCCCCCTCCTCACCCCCTTTAACCTTTCCATGAAATGTCTGATAAAACATATGGTACTTTTGTGAAAAGATACTTTCTGAAGTTTGACTCACATATGTTGTTATTTCATAATTGAAGATATTTTAGTGTGATCAACTATTTTAAAGCATTTTTTGAAGGATCTGAAATTTGTCTATCTGAAAACACTATGGTTCCTGTTTAAAAAAAAATGCTATATATTTTTTTAATGGCAATTGGACCATTTTGCAAATTATTTAGCAGTGAGATACTGTCGGCCAGGCAGGCATTGGATCTTGGCCGTTAACTGGCTAGAGACGATTTGTGTCAACTGAGTTTTTTCTTTACCCTGTACAGAACTTTATTCTCATGAAATTACAGGCATGAAACTCTCTCAGCAGGCTACAGTAGGTATAACGTACAGCATCGTAGACATCAGAGTATATATATATCAATAGTATCAGTGTAACACAATTTCTTGAGGGTTCACATACTTAACAAAAAATAACGCTAACGCATAACACAAATACCTATGCAGTATAAATACAGTCTGATAAAAGTGGACGCTTTTATATTTTAACACATGACTCTTCCTATTACTAGAAAAGTTTCTGGCAAAATTTGTCTTTGTGGAGGTTAAAGATTTAAGCAGACATTTCCCCATTATTGATCACTTGTAAATGCAATATTTGAATTTTCAACAACATTGTGGCCTTTATTTCATTTTATGAAGTAAAACTTACCAAGATGATTGATTGTTTGGAAAGTGTATATTACTTTAAAAGTAATGACATTATTTTTCCTTGACACTCAGGATTTGGTATGCCTCAGCAGTAGACCAGAGGAATATTGAGATAGTCTATCCACAGACATAGTTGATTAAAACATCTACTGTAAGACCCTTTCTATCAAACTTATTCTTAAAAGTAAGTCATCACAGTTATAGCCGGGTAAATTGTTTCCTGTAATTGATCTGCATGTTTGTTAATTCTCTTTTCTTCTTTTGTTATTTTATCAGGCTCTGAGACATTTTGGTATGAGCACAAAATTAGAGGCTACTCCTTCAGAGGTAGTATATCATTTTTTATTCTTAATTTTGTTAATTTAAATGGGTTTGCCCTTGAAAATGTCCTTTTTCAACCATAATTTTTTTAAACACCTTTCAAAATTAATAAACTAATTAAAACTGACTAATTAATAAATTTGGTTCTAACCTGAACATTTTGTCTCTGGGACACTTTTACCCATGGTATGAACTGCCTATTTACAGCAACTTGGCAAACAAAATTGAGAATCATTATTTGAAATAAATCTTGCCTAGATGACTAGCTAATGATTTACATATCTGTATGAGACTTGAAAGTTTCTACCAAATACCTACTGGTAAATTCTTTCAAAATCATCACAGTTGACCCAAAAATATGCTAGAAAAGTCAGATAATGGTCACTTATGCTTGGTCTGCAAGAAACATTTTATTTCAACCTCCAAAAGTGTTTTTCCTCTCCTGAAGCAGCATTGAATTGTGTAAAGTAACACTTCTTGATATCCGCAAATAATTTGGAGATTTGGAAACACCATGACAATAAAGTTCTAACTTCTAAACTTTTCTAAACGTCTTGAAAGTTTTAGCATGCTTTTTAGCAAAGTGTTGGGACCACTTCTGGTCACCTTTGAAACGTTCAGTTTATCTGGTATCACAAATTGTACTTGATTTTCAAATTTTTCTTTCTGATTTCGTCGTTTAAGATGGCTGAAGAAGAGATGAGAAGACGCAGGCCGCCCGGTTTTCAAGCTAGAGCTAGGAGAGAGGAGGTAAAGAAAATCAATAATTATTTATGAAATTCCTTTTCATATCTGCACATTTTTATGGAATTTTTCACAATTACGATTGGTAATAAAATGAAAACAATAAAGGAGAGCAGGAATAAGTTAGTTTTTTATATGATGCATATTAATTTGTAGTTAATTAGTCAAAATAATCATAAAATACCAAAATTCTGTATGTAAACACTGCAAGATAAAACTTTGTGATACTTTTCGCAGCAATTTTGGCCATTTTGCTAAGCTATACCAGATAAAATTATTCCTTTGGAAATAACATTAAATTTGTGGGATCCACAAAAATACTCTTTAGATTTTACAGAGGTAGATTAAAATCCTAATAAGTAATAACTCGCTCGTCAAGACAGTTTGTTAACCACAGAGATCTCTCAGCTAGGTTGAGGAGTGTACAATGAAGCTCTCTCTAGCCACGCCCAAAATCAACAGAGGGTGCTATCATATCATCCTATCTAGTTCCTCAAAGCTTCAAAAGCGTCGACCTCCGACCACAATGGTACCATGAGTTGATCACTAAAAGCAATGCAGTTGAGTTTCGTAGTAATTGAATAAGAGATATTTTGAAACTTGCCAGACTTAAAGGCATTGAAGACTCGCCCCAAACAGCGTGCCGCCATCTTTATAAAGTAAATTTTCCGTTGCTTGCAAGCGAAGTTTTTCTCTTGTCGCTACAAAATGCAGACAGTGATGAAACATGATATCTTTAGCTGATAATGTCCATCACTGTATCGTTTGTATACTGTGCTGTGGGTATTGACCGCAGCTGTATGAAGTGACTGTACACTACTTTCTTATTACCGATGGTAGCAAGCTCTGTGTGTATTTTCTGGGATCGATGCTGGTGTCTAACACTTCTGTTACACCTCATTCGAAACTAGGTCAGATTACCGGCATTAGACGTTTCTTTTTGCACGAGTCTTACACCCTGTAACAGGTGGTAACTTGAACTAGTCTATCTCCCAGGGCATCTGTATGCAAGTTTATCCGGCATACTTGTAAACGCTTTCAGGCGATTGTTTTGCTTTGATTCAGAGATCTGTAGACAGGCTAGATACAGGCATAGAACCGATATGAAGGCGCCTTCAGTAGAAATGCAGGACACCACCCCCCCCCCCATCCAAAGTTTGGTCTGACGGCCGGGAAAGTTGCAGCTCAAAGTTAACTATACAAACCTAAAGTTTATATGAATTAATGAATATTACGTTACAACTTTGTATCTTATATAATTAATTGATCAATGAAGCTTATGGTTTCTTATCTCATCATGAAAATGAACACAGATGTTACGAAAACGGAACATTCTTGACACCATCCATGAAATCCTCCAAATATGTGCCAGAAGAGAATCGGTAAGTATAGATGTTTGTATTTAATTTTTTTTCTTCAACACTGGTGCTGTGGAGTGGATAAAGGTGGTGGCATTTGAAGCAATGAGGCTTAGCAATCGGGAGGTTCCAGGTTCGATGCCCAGCCGGGTCATAGTAAGGTGGGTTTTTCATCCAAGAGCAATCTACAGTTTTCCCATCTGAAGTGACTTTCTAAATTGATAAGATTCCAAATTTTAGTTAGAATGTTGAATTGGAAGCCACCAGACGTGTAAGAAAGTAATCCATAAGCCCTTTGGGGTTCCTTCCACATTTGTGGTCGCTTAAGCATAGTAAATATAACTGCTGATCATTATTATTATCATTAACTTGTGTTAATTTTAGTCAATTTTCTGCGTACAGAAACTTAAAAGATCAATATGTTGCCTATATTTGAATTAAAACTCAACTTACACAGCACCGCAAATTGTGAAAGTGCAGTTTATTTTTGCAACACCATCGGCCAATCAACTGGGCCCTTGAATGTATACTAATAGATAACTTCATCATTAAAATTTTGTTAAAAAAGGCACTTGCATTCCCCTTTTGCTATTCCAAAATATTGGGTTTTCTGTATTTTAAGTACAAATATATCTCATTTTATGTTTGTACCTTGTAACACTTGCCCTACATTCGATTTGAAATATTTGCATAATGATGTATAGCTCAAATTAAACTGAAAATAATTCAACCTTCTCAATAATACCCCTGTAAAAAAAATTCACTGCTCTTTAAAAATATGTTGCCCCCTAAATCAGCATGCTAACTCTGTTCTTTGTGTATAAAACAGAAATCAGGGCTCCCAAGACAGGGTTGACAGGGAGGGGGAAGGGGGAGGGGGGATAGAGGATGGCAGGAGTCAGACCAATGTTCAACCAGTAATGTTTGATGGTTATGAAAATGACACCCATTTGAAGATCATGGCTCTGAAGTTAATTTTTTTTGGGGGGGTGGGGGTTGGCCCCTGTTACCCTAATCCTCCCCTCAGCATTGGGGGCCACGCAAAGATATCAAAATTCTGACTATAGTCAATCCAATAGATTATTTAATAATGCAATGTAAACATGCGTAGTATCACAGTAGGTTTGCATAAGTTCTCAGCCCCCTGTGAAACAGTTATTACAATTTTAGATTAGTATCTGGAGTCTAATGAACAAATGCTTACAAGATCTGCCCTTACAATGCATACAATTTAATGTTATGGAAAACATCACATCTTGGAATAGAATCTTTCAGAACAAGGGAATAATTTGAAAAATGCTCATAATTAAGTTGACCTTCATTGGTCATCTTTAAAGGTTTCTACACTTTCCACCCCTCCCACACACCCCCCCTCCCCACCCCCCTCTCCTGCTTTGCAACATTTCTGTTTATGTTGGAATTTTTGATCCCCTGATGTCTCTAGTAACTGAACGGTTGTGTTTATAACCATCTTTCGTTGAAGCAAAGTCCTTCTTAATTCTCCATATATCCACCGTCATCATTTTTAATATCTTGTATTAGACAGACACTGAAATTGTTCATCTTATTATTATGCAAAACCAGAATCATGACTGGAAATTTATAGCCCCAAAAAATCCCTATACTTAACGATCAGTTCGCAGTTTATGCCCAAGGCCAAATGCAATTACAAGTTCCTATCGTACGACTTCTATAAACTCCATTGATAGTTCATGACATCTTTGCGTTGTTGTCATAGCAACGCATTTGTTATTGACAGTCGTATGCAGAGATAAAATGCCAATGTAATCAACTTTTAATCAAAAATATAAATTCCAAATTTTCATAGAAGGATTGCATTTTAACAACCCGTTGTGTGTAGGGCTTAAAGTGTTTAATGCATATTGACTGACTTTGTTATATTATGGAAAAGACCTTGTCAGAAAAGTCATGCATATTCCTGGAAAGAAAAACACTATCCAATGTTATTGTACTTCTTTTCATATTATGTATTTACTTTGTATTTGGCCTTCAAAGTAATCACTAGTTTAATAAGAAATGTCATGGGAAAATAAAAATACATGTGACACTTTGAAGTGAATTCTGACAAATCTTAAAAAACATGTCACAAAATAAAGAGTATGAGAATTTTTTTTAACCGTGGATGAGATGACTGGGCATTTTATAGTGCATCAAAGAAAATTTAAATATGGAATGGAAAAAAATTATGAAATATTACTATTGACAGGGTGCGTACAGTCTTGCGTTTAGCGTAGAATAACAGGGGATGCATAATAAACACAAGTAGAGTAAGAAATATTATTTGTAGAGATCCAACACTAGTATAATGTATTCTGAATAGATTGATAACAGTACAGTACTGTTTAAAAAAGTAAAATGCGAAGTAATGAGGTAAAGTACAGTATAAGAGTAAAATGTAAAGCAAGTATACCATGAAGAGGAAGCTGGAGTAACTCTGTGGAGTAAGCTTCCCTGCATCAATTTATATTCTCCAGCAAACAAAGCTTAAGATAAATCCCTAACCACACAAAACAGCCAACAAAAGAAGCACCAGTGGGAAAAAGCTAAAGTAGTGATTCTCGCCAGCTGAACCTGATGAACGCTACCCCTAAAGGCCCGGTCACACTATACCGATTTTTTATCGGAATACTATCCGATTTTCCCGGAGGAATCGAAACAGCCAGTTTTTCGTTCGGGTCTTCTAGCCACATTGATAAAGGACCTGTTTTGCAATCTGTTGAGCCATTTCGATGTGGAATAGCCCCCTCCTAACTTTTGCTATTGACTCTGTTTCCTTTTATCGGATAGCTATCCGATTTCTCTTCCGATTTTTATCGTTTTCGATGTGACGTCACTTCAGAATGTAGTCCGTTCCAGAACCCCTCAGATTTGGAGTAGGTATTCGAATATTCCACTGCATTCATTACATTCACTACCACAAACCTCACTCTTCGGCCCAAAATCGGACCGTATTCCGATAACATATCGCTGTAGTGTGACCGGGCCTTAAGACCAGATAAACAGGACATACATACCCTATTGTGTTGATAGTTTATGTCAGCTAAATGATGATGACCAGGAGAATAAAAGAGTGGTCTGAATCTATATGATAGTAGGATGGATCACAAACTGACTCGGACATTTGATACAAAAGTTTACAGAGAGACTACATACAGTCTTTGGCTACAAAGAAAATTCAGATTCAAACAGCAAATATACTTTACTGAAATCAGGAAGACCAGTTCTGTATTTTAACAGTTGAGATTAGCGCTTTTTTTGTGTCTTTGATCTTACACGACGAACGTTATTTCTATCTCAGAGCTTATTCAAACATGGTGTTTATGAATCTTCTGAATACATTTTATTTTAATCTACCTGTATTCTGTGCTTGTATTTTGTTCCTTGTATTTTCTGTTACTTGTCATTTAGCCTCTGAAGAAGATCCTGCTAGGATCGAAATGTCAGGCCCAACTTACTTTTACACATTCTCTCCCACATGCTCTTTAGCGGATAAGCAGTTTGCTAACAGTTTTTGTTTTATTTGGATTTACATTTTATTATGCTACAAAAGATTTACAATCTGTCTTTCAGCCTGTTTACTGTTCTTTTCAGTTTTCACAAGAAATATTTAAAATTTCTTAGACTGCTTTTTTTTTAAAACACAGATTTGATTATAAACCTCTCTTCCCCACATGCTTTCATATGCTTTGACATGCTCTCTTCCCCCACATGCTTTGACATGCTCTCTTCCCCACATGCTTGCATATGCTTTCACATGCGCTGCTTTCATATGCTTTCACATGCTCTCTTTCCATATGCTTTCACATGCTCTTCCCATATGCTTTCATATGCTTTCACATGCTCTCATCCCATATGCTTTCATGCTTTCATATTTAATCAAATTTTGAATTCCATCCATTTCCTTCCATCTATCAGATTTTAGATGAAGTGAGTGATTGGTTGTATGACGTTCAGTTGGCTCTTGTAAGTATAAATGTTTAATTTAAATGACAAAATCTGTTCAACAATTTTAATTAACTATTTTAACTAACTACTTTAACTAACTATTTTAACTAACTGTTTTAACTAACTATATTAACTAACTATTTTAACTAACTATTTTAACTAACTATTTTAACTAACTATTTATCTAACTATTTTACTAACTATTTTAACTAACTATTTTAACTAACTATTTAACTAACTATTTTAACTAACTATTTTAACTAACTATTTTAACTAACTATTTTAACCATTTTACTATTTTTTTTAACATTTTTTTTTTAACATCTCTTCTACAATGTATGTCAAATTGGTAATTTTTGGTATTATTTTGCTACATTTTGTCCGACAACCAAATCTGCTGTTCCAGCAACCGAGAAGTCAGACCTCTTCGTCCAAGGAACAACCAGAGAAAATCCAGAAAACGTTTGCCTTGCTACGAAGATAAATATTGGTTCAGAATGCACTCCATCATTTCAACCTTTTAAAATCTCGCTTGCTATCAAGTGATTCTGTTTCTGGTTTTAAACAAAACAGTCAAACACACTAATAAGAATTCACCATTTATGGTGTCCAGATTTTCCAATCAAGGTCAGATATGAAAACATTCAATGGAAATTAAATTTCACTTTTTCAATTTCCTTACATTTTGTCTTTTTTCTTTTTAACTCTCTTTCAAATTTTGAAGGAAAAACTATTATCAACCAAGGAGGAAGACAAGGCTTACACCATACAGGAAATGGAGGCAGAAAAACAGGCATAGTATGACCAAACTTAATTTCCTCTTCATCTCGGTTTGTTTTCATTAACTTTGAAGGTTTTTGTGTGTCCAGTGTTGGATATTTAACTAGATTGCACTACAGGAAAGAAATACTGTTTAATCGTCGCCATAGCAACGTGACAGTGCGTTTTACTGTCGACATTGGGGCCTTTTGTTTCTAAACTTGAGGTTCCTTCATTTCTATGGTTACTTATCTTTAATTATTGGAAGAATTATCTGATTTGCTACTAATGAAATCATCTTTTAAAATTTGGCTATGCATCAAAGGTAACACTGTTTGGTGATTCTTGAAGCTTGTTTTTATTTACATTTTGGAGATCTTTTCATAACTGCAGTATACATTTAGTTAATCGTCCAGTGGACTACGGGCAAATTTTTAAGTCCACCAGTTGTCAGAGATGACCAAATCTCTGCTTGAACAACCAAAATCAGCTTTGGAGGTGGTCAGGCAGAGACTTACTTTGTTTACATCAAAATGATAAATCTGTATCACCCTGAATCCCTTTGCAGACTATAATGAAATCAAATAAAAATCATGGTAAGCCTATGAGTCTCCCTATAAGGAGAGGTTTACTGGCCCAAGGCTGGTGTTCTATTCCCCCAAAACCAACACATCTCTCTCCTACAGTGCTGGTATTTTTCATTCTTTGTTATTTTGGAACATGTTTATTTTGGACAACCAAAATTGCTCTTGGGACAACCACAAGGTAAGACCTGATGGTTCCTTGGACAACCGGAGAAACATCCGTAGAAATTTGCCTGGACTGGGGTAGGGTCGTGTGTATGTATGTTTACGTATGTATGTATTTAATTTAGATCCTCCTGCAAGCAGGAACTCGCAAAGAAGCCATCATTGGCTTATCAAAGCTGCAAGCTGACCGAAGTCAGTCTCTGAGATTCATATTTAACGTCCATGATTCTCTGCACCTGGACGACATACATTAATCTTGGAGTGACTCTGCGTTAACCACTGAACTAACACTCCACAATATATATATTGGATATTTTAATACAATATTTTAGTACATATTTTAATACAATTATTTTAATACTAATTTTAATACAATTATTTTAATACAATATTGAGACCTCTGAGGAAGTTCAAAGTGACAAGACCAAATTACAGGTCATCAGTAGTACACCCAAATATGCTAGAAAGTCGAATAATGGTCACTGAGGCTCACACTTCAACATACATTTTAATGCCACCATCATAAATATAGCATTTTTGCTTGACCGAGACGTTTAAATGTCTAACGGAACCCTGTTTGATAGACTTAGTATGGTACAGAATGCTAATCCCTTTAGTGTAATATGTCATAGTGTCCTTATCAAGAAAGTCTAATTCTGTTAAATATCTATTACAACTCATTTCTACAGATCTAGTTGTGGGCAGTCTCCTTTTCTTTGTACTGCCAGTAAGCTGTGGAACCCTCTTTCCAAGGAGCTTCAGAGCATTACTGGTGCTGATGCATTTAAAACAGGAGTCAAAACACCATTTTTAGACTGACTGATAGCCTGCCAAGAGTCTGATGGTTTTATATATGCTTATATCTTTACAGTTTAGTCTATAACGATGGGAAAAGGTTTTACAAGAAACTCAATGAGAAATTCAAAAAGGTTGCTAAGGATATTTTTGAAACAATGAGTGGAATGTCTCAGCCGCAGGAAGGGGAGCAGTACCAGTGAGTGATGTAATAGTTACTATGGCAACATTCATTTTGATTTGCATCTGTTCTGATCTTTGTTCCACAAAAGTTTTACAAGACAGCTTCAATTACAGTCAGTTAAATCTACTGATATCATTTATTTACTTGATCACTTTTTTTTTCAAGAACTGCAAAATCTACTATATTTTGCCTTTTTTTAACTTTCTATAAAATCAATAACTGTTCAAATGAAACAAAATACTTTAAAAAGTACGCCTGTTGAAAGGACGGTCTAAAAGAAACTTGATTATTGTCTGGACAATGAGAAGATATTCTAAGCGTCCTAGCGAAAAAAGGCATGCAGATCCTATGTATCGTTTTTGAAATAACATCATTTGAAGAAAATCACAGTAAGTGATATGATGAGATGTCCTAAGTGATTTGAGATGTCCAAAGTGATATGAGATGTCCTAAGGGATGTGAGATGTAAGTGATATGAGATGTCCTAAGTGATATGAGATGTCCTTAGTGATATGAGATGTCATAAGTGATGTGAGATGTCCTAAGTGATGTGAGATGTTATAAGTGATGTGAGACGTCCTAAGTGATGTGAGATGTCCTAAGCAAGGTGAGATGTCCTAAGTGATGTGAGATGTCATAAGGGATGTGAGATGTCCTAAGTGATGTGAGATGTCCTAAGTGATGTGAGATGCATAAGAAATGTGAGATGTTATAAGTGATGTGAGATGTCCTAAGTGATGTGAGATGTCCTAAGTGATATGAGATGTCCTAAGTGTTGTGAGATGTCCTAAGTGATGTGATATGTCCTAAGGGATGTGAGATGTCCTAAGTGATGTGAGATGTCCTAAGTGATTTGAGATGTCCTAAGTGATGTGAGATGTCCTAAGTGATGTCAGATGTTATAAGTGATGTGAGACGTCCTAAGTGATGTGAGATGTCCTAAGTGATGTGAGATGTCATAAGGGATGTGATGAGATGTCCTAAGTGATGTGAGATGTCCTAAGTGATGTGAGATGTCCTAAGGGATGTGAGATGTGCTAAGGGATGTGAGATGTCCTAAGTGATGTGAGATGTCCTAAGTGATGTGAGATGTCCTAAGTGATGTGAGATGTCATAAGTAATGTGAGATGTCATAAGTGATGTGAGATGTCATAAGTGATGTGAGATGTCCTAAGTGATGTGAGATGTCATAAGTGATATGAGATATCCTAAGGGATATGAGATGTCATAAGTGATGTAAGATGTTATATTTGATATGAGATGTCCTAAGTGATATGAGATGTCCTACGGGATGTGAGATGTCCTAAGTGATATGAGATGTCCTAAAGGATGTGAGATGTCCTCAGTGATGTGAGATGTCCTAAGTGATGTGACATGTCCTAAGTGATGTGAGATGGCATAAGTGATGTGAGATGTCCTAAGTGATGTGAGATGTTATAAGTGATGTGAGATGTCATAAGGGATGTGAGATGTCCTAAGTGATGTGACATGTCCTAAGTGATATGAGATGGCATAAGTGATGTGAGATGTCCTAAGTGATGTGAGATGTCATAAGTGATGTGAGATGTTATATGTGATGTGAGATGTCATAAGTGATGTGAGATGTCCTAAGTGATGTGAGATGTCCTAAGAGATGTGAGATGTCCTAAGTGTTGTGAAATGTCCTAAGAGATGTGATATGTCCTAAGTGATGTGAGATGTCCTAAGTGATGTGAGATGTCATAAGTGATAAGTAATAAAAAGCTATAATCTTCTTGTTGATTTATTGTGGAAATATGATAACATTTAGAATGTTTGCTCTGTTCATTAGAATTTAATTTAATTATCAGTCAAGGTAGAATGCGCATAAGCTTTCCCAAAATATTTATGTCTCCCATTTGGAACGTCCCTTTAAATGGGTTTTTGAATATGTTCGAATATATAATAAACAAGCTATGTCATCAGTGGATGCATAAGGAAACTGTTACTATTTATAATTTCTTTCCATAGAGAGTATTCAGAGGATTCGACAGGGAACAAGGGTAAAGTGCTGGACATCGCAAGCAACAGACTCAAAGCATTGAGCGCTAAATTGCAGAACAATAGAAAAGCTATTCAAGGTCATTATTATCTGAATCTATTCCGTGAATGGTTTAGCAGACAAATGTTCATGTAGCAGTTTTGAAGTAGTGCATGATTTGCTATTATTGATTATTATGGGTCCTCTTTCTATACATGTTTTCGCACTTGTATTGTAATTTTTTTTTTTCGCATTTCTGGATAAATTGTTGCCCGTAATTTATATAACGCGTCTTTGGTGAAAGGTTGCATACGACTGGGAATTAATCTTTTCCATGTATGAAGGCAGTGTTGGCGTGGAGTTTCAATTGGTATATTGATTTGAAAATATATACTATCGAATTTAAGTATTCAGTGTGATTGTAGGTAATACAAAATAACGATACAAACACCAATCGAATCATAATCATTATAATATTTCATTCATAATGTCTCCCGGGTGTTGGTACATGCTTCTTTGTATTTGTTGTTGTTTGCTTGCTTTATTGTGTGTGTTGTTGTTGTTTTTTTGTTGAGAAAATAACAGCACTAACTTATCCGTCAGTGTACACACCTGTTGGACTTAGACCCTATCTATTCATACAGGAGATCACCATTCACCCACCCCTTTTTCCCCCTCCCCTCCCCTCCCCTCATCTTCTTGAATGTTCTATGTGACGATCTTATTTAATTCCAAAGGCTCTGACATAACTGCTTCTATTTCACCTCTCAAAAGTTGTACACAAAAATTCTTTGAAATTCTGTTTGACATGTCCTCAATGTAGTCTTTCGCAGACCGTTTTATCCTTTACTAAAAATTGCTGTTCATTTTTCTAATATTATTATTTGCATATTTTGTCTGTTTCATCATTCAGGCAAAAATCTATTGGCTGAAGCGGAAAACTGGAGAGTAGCATCAATAGAGGTCAAGAAAGGCTTGGAGGACGCGCTGAGGACATGTAGGACAAACAACGATAGGATAAGTAAGAAGCGCATAGGATATATGATGAGTAATGATAGGATAAGTAAGAAGCGCTGAGGACATATAGGACGAACAACGATAGGATAAGTAAGACGCGCTCAGGACATGTAGGACGAACAACGATAGGATAAGTAAGATGCGCTTAGGACATGTAGGACGAAAAACGATAGGATAAGTAAGAGCGCTCAGGACATGTAGGACGAACAACGATAGGAAAAGTAAGATTCTATATTTTTTTCTGACAACCGTTTTTTCTGTTCGGACGACCATCATCAGAAATAAGAAAAATCCTTAACAAAATTTCCTGAGGATTTTTAACTCTTTACAAGAGGTCTGTAACATTATTTATCAAATTTATTGTGATTTTCATTTCAATTTTGACTTTCCTTCAGTTAATGTCATTTCTTTAGATTGTAATCAAAAATCATCTATAGTTTTTTTACTCATATCTCACCATCAATGTCTCTTGTTTTTTTTACACAAAGCCATGAAAAGCGCTCTCAAACAATTCAACTTCATGAACCTTGCGATGGAGAGAAGAATCAGTGAAAATGCTGACTTATACGAAGAGATTCTAGAGCATGAGGTGAGTGGCTCAGACTTTGTGTTTTACTTATCCCTCCCTTCCTCCCCCACCTCTCCCCCCTCCCCCCCCCAACTCACCCTTGGATTTTCATCAAACAATTTAATCACTTGACTTCTATGATAAGGCTTTATCTGGATTGTCATTTATTTCAAAAGATAGTTCTTAGAAAGGAGTTTTAATTTGATGATTAGAAAATATTGATAACTTTCATGTATCAAACAGGGCAGAAAAACCTTGTTTATTAAACTGCTTACTTTATATTTAGTTTGCCTTTGACAAAGAGTCTGCCAGCATCGAAGGATCAGGGACCTCTAAATCTTTGTAGAATTTGTTATCAACTTGTATTATTCCGACAAAAGTTTTTTTTTTTATAATTTTTTTTATTAATTAGTCTTTCTCTCTTTAATTAATAATAACAGGTTAAAATCAATCACCTTGAGAAACTGAATGAGAGGATGGACGAGGAATCCAAGAAGAAGTCTAGTCGCGTCACTGGACTAGAGAAACACGTGGAGAAGGTCAATGCTAAACTTGTGAGTATTTCCAGAATCTAGCTCAACAACCAGCTCTAACAGTCACAAATCAATTATTTGTAGATGTTAAAGGCATTGAAGACTTGCCCCAAACCGCTTGCGGCACTCTGAAAAAGTTAACTTTCCGTTGCTTGCAAGTGAAGAATCTGCTTGTAGCTACAAAATGCAGGCATTAATGAAACGTGATGCCTTGTTATCTTTAGCTGGACCTGAGATGTCCATCGCTGTATCGTTTGTACACTGTGCTGTGGGTATTGACCGCAGCTGTATGTACTGACTGTACACTAGTGTCTAACACTTCTGTTACACCTCATTCGAAACTAGGTCAGATTACCGGCATGAGACGTTTCTATATGCGCGAGTATTCACTCCCTTTAAATCAAGGAAACAGGACGAAAGATTCCATCAAATTTCCTTTTGACGTCCACTGATCCTCATACTGTGCTGTGGCCGAGTAGATAAAGCCAGTGGCATCTGAAGCAATGAGGTTTAGCAATCGGGGCTTCAATCCAAATTGGATCATAAAAAATTAATAAAAATTGGGAGATATATAATTTGTGAGGAGATGTGATATATTTTATTTAATAGTATATATCTTTTCATATCTTATATCTAAACATCGCATTGTTGTTTCTCATTTTATGTGTATATAGTAATTTAAAAGATTAAAAACAAGATTATTTGATTTAGATAAATAAAACATGGCTGTAGAAAAAAAAAAATTTTTAAATATTTTTAAAAATGTAATATTATTTTTTTTTAATAGAATGAGATGAAAAACAAACAAAAACAGATGAAAACAGAGATGGAGAAGGTAAAGAATGCTAAGGTCACCCAGGCTGCTCAGGCAGAGATTGACAAAGCCCTTGCGACTGTTAATGCTCAGATGGAGGATGTGAAGGGTAACTCCCAAAATTATTTCTTGTTTGTTTGTTTGTTTGTTTCTATTTTGTTTACTTTGATTTTATGTAACACAGCACCATCTGGACCTACTGTACTTGGACGATGACGTATAAAAAATATGTTGGCTAAATCTTCAACTGAGGTGACTACACCCCAACAATAAACATCAAACTTTCCAAGGATATGAATTAATTTGCATGACTGGTGTCCAAGGTCATCGACGTTTGGCCATAATGGCAATAATGGCAAAGTGCAGCCCTCATGTTGCCCTTGGGCAAATTTCATGCAGCTCTCAAGGTGTTCAAAACCCTATTAATGTGGCCCACGGAAACCGATAGTAATGAAAATATCATGAAGTCTGTGTACTTAGGGAACTGAGTTTGTATATAGAATAGGCCTAGCCAGAGCCTTCTTGTCATAGGATATAATTTAATATGAAAATTTTCACATTTCACAAAGTCGGCAGATCATTAAAGTGTTGTGGCTTGAAGATGGGTACAAACTTTCACTGTGGCCTGTCAAATCAATTGTGTGTCCAAGCCTGCCCTCAAGTATACTAGAAAGACCACAATATACAGTGACCTAGTAAACACAAATTATTGAATTCTCTTAAACTGTCACTCAAGTGGATTTTGTTTTTGTTACAAAAACATTAATGTTCTTTGTTTGGCCACGTTCTAGGAGGGTGAACCCATTGGGCTAAATGAAAGTATTCTCATTTTTAGTATGGTGCCTATATTAATACATGACGGTGTGTTATATCATGGTAGGCAGTTTAGCCTAACCAACCAAGAAGAGAAGGCGAATACATACTAAATAGTGACGTACTACATACTCGGTACTCTCATTCGTATACCCTAAATACATCCTTTCTCTCATGGAAATTGCATTTCCTTTTTGGCTATATCCTTATATTTTTGCTTAACTGTGATCATGAAGTGGAATATATTATGCAATCATACATATTCATGATGTAAATTACCATATGCTGCAGTCATTATGTATTATATTGATATATGCCCCCTTCACTGGACTGCATGTGCTATTATTTTAACTGAAAAACAATTTTTATTTTCTTTTAGCCCAAATATTTTGATGTTTTTAAGTGATTTTAAATGTCCTACAGCCAAAGCTGAACAAGACATCAAACTGTTGAATGAGAAGATTGAAACCCAAGAGAAAGAATTTCAGGAGAAGGTTGCTTCTTTAGAGGCTGAAGTGGAAGACTGCCAGGTAAATTGTTGTCATAGCAACTGCATTGTTTAACTGTAGCATTCATTTAGAATAATCAAAATATGAATTGGTAGGATGAACATTAAGACCAGCAGTTGCAATTTTTTAATATGATTTCTTTTCCTGTCCCTTTAAAGATCTGCGTTATCAACTCTAGGAAATTTCTGAGATTACGTAATCGACCGGCCACGGTCGTGAATCCACCTCAGGCTCTAAGATTAGCCTGCATAGCTTCATAAAACCATTATAGGCTCTTAGTGTAAACACTGTGTGGAAATATGTTCATGTCTACAGTGTAGTTAATCATACAGCGTTTCACACAAAGACCCTCATTCAAGAAAAGATATGTGGCAGTCATTGCAGACTACTTGGTAAAAAGAGGTCATTTTTACAACCAATGCAGGTCGATTACATAATTTCAAGAAACTTTTCCATGATAGCATGCTATAGTTGGGGTCTATACAGCAGACCTTTAAGTCATCCTATGGTAGAGCACACTAAATCACAAGTTAATTTAGCCTTAGGCTGCTCCTCGTTTGCATCTTCCGTTGATTAGCTTTTGACGTTATATCTAACGACCCGGATGAGACCTTTACTGAAGCAAATTAAAGGTGTAAGTAATTATTGTGCAAATTCAAGGGTGAAAGGATAATTATCTGAAAGGATGATTATCTGAAAGGATGTTCATTCATACTTAGTAAAGATTCCTAAATCCTATTGGTCCATTCAGGTCAGCTGACCGTGGTTAATCCTGTGAGTAACGCACGGTAAAATTACGGGGCATCACTTTAATAAATCTTTGGTTATATGTAACCAAAAATGTTTTGTTTTATGATTTTTCCCCCACACAAATGGTAGTGTATGAATGAACGGGGTTAATCAACGGTCTAGCGTGCGTTACTCACATGATTAATGCACTCCGGGTGTTAATGCTATCGCTGGCTGCACTCGGGCTCCGCCCTCATGCATCGCTTGCATTATCCCCCGATTGTGCATTAATCCTGTGAGTAACGCACGCTAGACCGTTGATTAACCCCTTATTTATTGGTCAGCTCGTCTTGGAAATAGACAAATTTTTGTAGACCCTTTGGCATATCCGAAAAATGAAGTTGTCATTCCGCACGTTAATTTTGCACACATGGGGGGCGGGAACACTTTATATTGACCCATAATTGGCTAAAACAGAGGACTTGCTAATTCCCCTTTGAGTTTCTTCTGTAAAATGTTAAACTTATCTTTCTGTGACTTATTTTCACCCAGTCAGATGTTTATTTTATTTTCTCTTTTACTAGAGTACAATAACCAAGTTAAACATAGCTTTGGATAACCTGGACTGTCAACTTAACGATGCTTTAGGTGAGCATAACTTCAAATGGCTTTTTGGGTTGGGTAATTATGATTTTTACCAATCCAATCTAATATCACTCAAAAATAAAATTGTGATTGATAAAAAAACTCAGATTGTATTTTCCAGGTAGTTCTTGCAGGTAGGTTCATAACTATAGACTTTGTTTTTGAACCTCAATGCTTGTGTTGCCAATTCCAAAATATTTATAACCAGTTTTCTAATTTGATATCTACTCATACACTGTCATAAACCACAAGAATGCAATATGCAGACAGTGTTTCCCTCTCTACAAGAGTGTTTATTTTTCATGAGGAGTGAATTTTTCTAACGTTTTCATTCCCCCCCCCCCCCCGGAATGAACTATTCTTAGCTGAACATCATAAATCAAGTTTCGCTATTTGGAGCTAAAGAATGTGAGAGGTTGACGCATGTCTATAGCGAAGAAGAAGAAGTCTTGCATCATCTTTATCAAGTGGTACTAATAAATCTCGTCGGTCAGATAAATGTTGATCAATTTCTTTGGTTTCTCTCTGATTTATCTAATTTGGTTGAACTTTATGTTTTCTCAATGTTTTTGCTTTAAGGATGAATTCACACAACTTTACCAGTCTTTGTGTAAGATACTGCATTTACCAGTCACACACACTTAATCACTTTAATTGTTGATCAGATTACTTCATTACTAACAGAGATTACTTAACATGAGACTTCCTGGTATAACCTCTACTCAGATCATTGGAGTACAACATTTTACTAACAGATTATTCACCTTGAGATCATTTTGAACGGATGGACGGTTCATCAGATCACATAATCACTTCTGTCTCTGCAGTTCCATTTACTGGTATTACCTCTACTTAGATCATTGGAGTACAACATTTTACTGACAGATTTATTCACCTTGAGATCATTTTGATCGCATGGACAGTTGATCAGATCACATAATCATTTCTGTCTCTGCAGTTCCATATACTGGTAGGCCCCTATTACCTCTCCTTAGATCCTTAGAGTACAACATTTACAAACAGATTATTCACTTTTCAGATCACTTTCATTAGCCCTATGAGATCATCAAAGTACACCATATACTAACAGATTATTGACCATCAGATCATTTTGATTGCATGGACGGTTGATCAGATCACATAATTACTTATGTCTCTGCACTTTCATTACTGGTATTAGCCCTATGAGATCATCAAATTACTAACCGATTATTCACCATCAGATCATTTTGATCGCGTGGACGGTTGATCAAATCCATGTACTATCATTAACTCTGCTCATATCATTAGAGTACACTTTTTTTACTATTCATTTACCTTTTTATTACATTTATTTCTACTTCATGTTATTACCAGCATATGAACATTCAACACCTCTTTTGATTGGTTTAAAATGACAGGTGATAAGTAACACAATTCTACTGTTACCACGGATACACACCCACTATATTTAAATATTACATAGCAATACATTTCCATCTTTTACGCCATAAGCTGTACCCCAATAGCGCAGATCTTCACAGATTTCTCTCTTTGTTAAATTGACATCCCTATTTGTTGTAATCATTTCCAAGAATTTAACATATTTTAAATTAGTCTTTGAACATTTCACATTTAGATACAAGAATGTTTTCTTGCTTGCTTATGTCATTGAGGCATAGCTGACAGTCAAACAGTATAATTGCATTGACATTATCGTTGATCGCCCTCTCCAGCTCCCCTCCCCCAACCCAACACCCCCTCTATCATGGTTAATTTTTTTTTAAATCTCTCATATTCCTAAAGTCCATATTTCTGTTATTAATGGTAATTTGTATTCAGTAATTTTAGTTTAATACACCTAAATATTTGATCTTTTTTTATATTTTGGGGGGTCAGCTGTGGAAACACTTGCCGTCTTCGGTTGCAGAACAATCCACATTTCTCTCTTTCAAAAAAGCTCTGAAGACAGTTCTCTTTAAGGAGTTCTTAAAGTAATCCTATTTTTTCTCTTTTCTGTCTTGTTGCTGTTTATGTTCATTTTTATGTTTTATTTTTTTCTTATAAAGAATATCGTTTTAGTTATGGCGCTATATAAATGCCTTATTATGATGATTATTAGTATTATTATAGTTATTATCTTTCAACAAGGTACTCACCTTGATTTCTGTTTTTGACAATCGCATCATTTCATCTATCTCTCTCTCTTCCATTCGCAGACAAGCAGGACGAATATGCGAATCGATTGGACGTCACGGAAAACCAGAGCAAGGCCAAACAGTCACGGCAGGAATCTATCCGAGAACAGTACAAAGACCAGCTGAAGAATTACAAACGAGAGGTATAAAAGACGCTGTTTAATACATGAAAATAAATTTATTGTGCAGGTCGAAAATTTGTAGATTTCCTCAATCTGTTTTCGTTTTAAATAATTTATTAGTACTAATATGTATGAATGGTTTTTTTTTAGATACTCCTGCAAGCAGGAACTCGCGAAGAAGCCATCATTGGCTTATCAAAGCCGCAAGCTGAGAGAAGTCAGTCTCTTAGATTCATATTTAACGACCATAATTATGAATTGTCAATTGTCAACAACTCTGTAACTGGACGACATACATTAATCTTGGAGTGACTCGAACTCGGTGCCTTATAATTGAAAGGCACCGGTGTTAACCACTTAGCTAACACTCCTAATATAATATTACAAAAGTGTCCAAGTAGCCAACATGTTCTTATAGTAAATTATATTCAGTTTGTAAAAAATTGTTGTTAAAAATCTGCCTTAAAATTATCCTTAGTAAAGGACCGTAATTATAGTCATAGAGCAACGCTTTTAGAATGATGTCATTGAGGCCTCTATTGACCCATACTTAATACCAGACCATATTTATAGTCATAGACTAGGTTTCATCCGACATTGTCCTGAATCGTTGTCATTGTGGTCTCCTTCAATGAACATACCTCACACCTGAAGTTTTTGAGGCATTTCTGGCTATATTTACCAGTCTTTGTCATTGTGGCCCCATCTAGTGAACATACCTCATAACCAGAGGTTGCTGAGGCTGTATTCACCAATCATTGTCATTGTGGCCTCATCTAGTGAACATAGCCTACTGTACCTCACACCAGCTAGATTGATGAGGCTGTATTCACCAATCACTGTCATTGTAGCCTTATCTAGTGAACATACCTCACAACCTTTAAGTTGATGAGGCTGTATTCACCAATCATTGTCATTGTGGCCTCATCTAGTGAACATAGCCTACTGTACCTCACACCAGCTAGGTTGATGAGGCTGTATTCACCAATCATTGACATTTTGGCCTCATCTAGTGAACATAGCCTACTGTACCTCACACCAGCTAGGTTGATGAGGCTGTATTCACCAATCATTGACATTTTGGCCTCATCTAGTGAACATAGCCTACTGTACCTCACACCAGCTAGCTTGATGAGGCTGTATTCACCAATCATTGTCATTATGGCCTCAACTAGTGAACATTGCTTACTGTACCTCACACCAGCTAGGTTGATGAGGCTGTATTCACCAATCATTGTCATTGTGGCCTCATGTAGTAAAAGTACCTCACAACCTCTAAGTTGATGAGGTAAATTTCATCATGTTTGTGTCGTACCAGAGGTTGCTGAGGTTCGTTGACATTTACCTATTTGTTGTTGTTTGTTTACTTATTTGTTTGTTTATTTCCTGGTTAGGTTGACACATTGGAGAAAGAGTTGGAGAGTATGAAACAGGATATGAAAAGCAAAGAGGAGCTCATACAGACTCAAGAAGAAAAGATAGCGGAGATATTGGCACAGCTCAAAGGGGTCAGAAGGTCGCCGGTCCAGCCCGCCAAGGACTTTGCTGCTCCGGGCTCCCCAAATGAATTTAAACAATACATAGCACGATTGAAGAGTGATTATGACCATGAAATTCATATGTTGCAAGAACACAATGCCAAGGAAAAACTAAGGTTAAAAAAAAATTATGTTATTTCTTTATAATATTTAAATCAAGTTTTGGGAAAGGGATTGAGATGAGGTTTGCAACTTAAAAGTCTGGAATATTTCTCTTTAAGATTAGTTTTTAACTGTCTGGCAATGTCATACACCTTGAAAATGATCTTAATCGAAATTAAGAAAAGTGAGATGGATTTACAGTTTTGTGGCCAAAAAAAAAGGCATTGAAGACTCGCCCCAAACCGCGTGCCGCGCTCTGAAAAAGTTAACTTTCCGTTGCTTGCAAATGACGTTTTCTTCTTGTCGCTACAAAATGCAGACAGTAATGAAACGTGATACCTTGTTATTTTTTATCTAGACCTGAGATTTCCACGCTGCTATGTACACTGTGTTGTGGGTATTGACCGTAGCTGTATGTATCGACTGTACACTAGTGTCTAATTACCGACGGTAGCAAGCTGTGTGTGTATTTTCTGGGATCAATCGTGGTGTCTAACACTTCTGTTACACCTCATTCAAAACTAGGTCAGATTACCGGCATTAGACGTTTCTTTGTGCACGAGTACGTCTTCACTCCCATTAAGTTTTCCTACTTGTATTCATAGTAACATGATCTTTGATTTGTTGACGTCACTATTCGATCACCAGATCAGAGGCAGCCATGAGACGGATGACTCAGGAAGCCCACGCTCAGCTGAATTCTATTCACAAAGAGAGTCTGGTTCTGTTAAGAGCAATAAACAGGTTTAAGGATAGTACGGCAGCCATCTTTGATAAGGAAGGTATAAAAGTATGAATATTAAAAGGTCTTCACGTTTTAAATAAAGTTAACTAACTTCTTAATCAGTTTAAGGCCACTGATAGCTAGCATTTAAAATAAAGTATGCTGTGACTAACTACATTGAGGGTGAGTTTATATTGTGGTATAATATAGTTAGCTTCATTAAGACTTAGTTTTTGATACAAAATATTAATATGGTTTAATTTACTGAAAGTCAGTGGTAACTTGTAGTTTACAATAGTGTAAACTCTATCCGACAAACAAGTTGACTGATTATGTACTTGTCGCAACTTCTCTTGCCATATATTCCAACTCGCACACTTTGTTCGTCCAACAAACTGTATTTAACTATTCCTAAACCATGCTTGAAGACCTACAGTATGGTTACAGAAGCTTTGAATACTCTGGCTCTTATCTCTGGAACAAGTTACCAGATCACATTCAAACATGCTCTAAACTTTCTACATTCAAAAGTCTACTTAAGACCCATCTTTTCACTTTGTTCTTTTGTAAATTTATCTGCTTTCTTTGTAAAGCGCCTTGAGCAGTGACTTTTGTTTACTGATTTGGCGCTATATAAGTCTCATTGATTATTATTATTATTATTGCATCCATCAAAACACAACAGCAAATTTTAAATTCTGATCTAAATCTGACATAAATTATGCAAATTAACAACTTTTATAGGGCAATCTCATGAATATTCATTGTTGTTGTCAAGAACATTTTGTGATGAAGTTATAAAATTACACAAGGAATCTTTGTGTTATTTATTTGATATTAAATATACTAATCATAATAACAATGATAAAAACAACAAGAACAGTAATAATAATAACTATATTAACAATATAAAAAAATAATATTACTTTATTTTCTTTTTTTCAAGGTCTAGCTGACATCGGCCATGAAATCAAACAGATGCAGAATCTGACCACCGATGAGGTATGGAACCCTTAAGGTCAATAACTGTCATCAGTGTTACTGCTAAATATGCTAGAAAGCCAGAATAATGGTCACTGCGACTCAGATTTTGACAAGCGTTTTACTGCCACTCTCAAAGCGATTTGCCTCACTGGGAAAATTATATGTGTTATTAAAAGTCCACCCTTCCCCATTCCAATCCCTTCCCGTATTAAGTATTGCAGGTTTTACTCCAAAAGAGAATGTCTTTGCCTACAAGTGTTTATGGGGGCCCCTGGGGTCCACTTGAGCTTGGAGGACCATTTACCTATTTCATACCCCAGCACCGTTGAATTATTTAAGCCTACTTCACATTTTTACATTTCTCCACAAAATAGTGATTGATAATTGTCCGACGACACTCCATTAAAACTCGTTCGGATTTGACAATGTGATAAACTGTTGTAGTTACATATACTAGGGAATATGTATATATAGTGATTATTCTTTAATCATCATAATGTTTACAAAGTGGACAAATTGTGGAAAATATCGTTTCATTTTTTTTAATACCTGCAGAGACCAACGGATATCAAATCAAAACTGAACCAAATGGGAGGCAACGCAGTGGAACGTGAGTCCGAGCTGTTTACAGAAATGAAATTAAAACTATGAAGAACTTTAGTCAAATTTAGGACCAATTGATAAATTTAAAAGGTTATCAATAATGCAGCCCCCGCCCCCTGATATGCTAGAAAGTCTGATTATGGTCACTCGTGCTAAAAACTTCAACATGTGCTTTGCCTGACACCCTCAAAGCATTTTTCATCAGTGAGACTCTATTTTTAGTCAGATCGAAAAATGATGTGAATTTCAAACTTGCTCTTTTCTTTTTTTATCTTTAATTCCTGTCAAATTATAAACAAAAATACTTTGGACAGAAACTTTGATAAAAGTCCAGCAACTTGCTCACAAATTTCAACAGTTATAAAAATTAACTATTTTAATTTTTGTCACACATCGCTCCCTCATTTCATCCATCTCCGTTTATCTGTTTATTTTTCGCAGTGCTCGTCTCCCTGGAACTGAAACTTTCCCAAGCATTCATGAACAAGGTATTCAGTTTTCTGCTTCTCTGTTAATTTCAATCAGTTAATAATAATGTGTTCTAATTTTCAAATATCTTTGCCATTTTTTTTATTTTTAGTATGCTTAAAATTTGTAAGCAATATTAATGACTTTTAGGCATTATCACATTGAACCGATGCGACATTTCAGATGAAATTTTATTCCCAAGCTATAAAATAAAGAAGAATAAAAATGGTAAATGAAAAAGATTTCTTTTCATAAACCATTTTTAATTCTCTGCATTTTTTTATTTCTTTCCTTTAAATTATTCATTTATGATATTTATAAATGTCTCGTTTTTTCAAATATCAGTTTCAACCTCGCTTTTGTTCATTTTGTTCGTCTTATGACAGAGACTGGAATTGAAGGAAGCGTTAATGCCCAAGCAACGATCGATGGCACCGGCTGTAAACTCAGAAGTCAATGCCGAGATTGATAAACTCACCAAGGAAAATGAAACGTTGAATGAAAAATTAGAAAAGGTAAACAAAATAAATATATTGTAAATTATATCTGGCAGACTGGGAAAGGACTATAACCCTCTCCTTTGTCTATTAAAAAACAAACAATTTTTTTTATTTTATTAACCTTTAGAATATAGGTTAATGCATTAGATTCAAACTGTTAGATATTAGCTTCCAGGACCCTGGACAATTATTATAGATCTATGGCCTATATCAAACATATGATTTCATCAGTTCAATCCATATTTAATCTACTTTTTTACACCTAAAGTATAAAACCACTTTATATGGCTATAACGTCTTCTAAAAGACCATAAAAGACTATGAGATAATTGAGATCACACGTTTAACTACAACACAAAAAAGAAGCTCATCTCTTGTGGTGTAAATTATAGCACCTTTTGATATATTTTTGGGTCAAGCTTTTATATATCTATTGTAACAGTAGTAGAAAGCAGAAGATTATATGAAAGCTTCGCTGGAATCGAATAGTCGTAGCGACCTCTGACAGACGATGGCTTCGTGAATGTGTAATAGATTGGACCATCTCAGCATCATACGGAAAAGAGATTTCACAATTCTCAGAAGGGTTCACTTCGTTTTAATAAATAACGACATTTTCGGCGATAGTTTTAGTCCCGATACGTTACGGTAAAAGAAAAAGAGAAACGTTTAAAATTCTAGTAACGTTTTCGTTGCTATTCTGGGTTTTGAGAGTTTCAGCCTCAAAATAAGGTAAATGCTCTGGAAGGCTCCTTTAAGGGGGTAAATTGATCATGACATCATCGGTGCCTCGATCCATTCAAACATTGATTTATTAATTCTAATGACTGAACCAAAATATTTTCTTTTTAATTTCATACGAAAACAGAGCTTCCTTGGACGGCATTCAATACCATTTGTCCTTAATATAATGATAATAATTTTTGCTTTTTTTATATAATTTTGTTTATTTTTTATTTGTCCTTGCCAAAGTTAAAGTGCACTGTAAACATTATATATGAGGCCATGATTTTGTTTATTGTCTCTATTGAGTTTCATGTTACATCTGGAGAACCGAGCTAATCAAATCTCACATCGAAAAATAACTAGATAGTTTTACCTTTGTTTAGCCCAATTCTATTTCATATATTTTGTCCATTTTTCCCCTTTTTTCCATTTTGTTCCAGTCCCAAGAGCTTATTGTTGCAGGAGAATATCGCTTCGGGGAACTGAAGAGAATAAATGTAAGTATTCTCCTAAGATGTTTTAAGTTTAGGTCAAACATCACCATTGCAAAGTAATTTCACATAACTTGCATTTGTCACTGGAAGCATGCAGTTTTCTTTGCTAACCCTCAATCTATTTCGAGGAAAACCATCTAAACTTAAAAGTTGGTGTTGATTTTCATCTTGTCTTAATGAAAAAGTAACAAATTTGCAAACATTTTTCTTCGCACCTAACTGTGTTTATTCAAAATACGCTTGAAATTATGCAATTGTAACAGACCCAAAAATGTATATTGCCAACTATTTGAACTATTTTGACTGTTTTATTCATTCTACATATTTATGTATTTAAAGGTATACACAAATAGTTTGTCATTTTTTTCTATTTACTGTTATATTACTCTATGATCCAAGTATATGTCTATATCTAATACTGTTGCCATGACAACCAAAAAATGAATGAAATCAAAATATTTCTTTTTAAATGTGACATGAATCTTGACCAGTCAACCTAATGAACAGTAGTCTTGGTCAAGACGTTCCTTCTATATATAAATATCCTCCAATTATAACACTAACTGAGGGCGCCCTTCCACATAATCTGCCTGTCAATGGAATTAGCCTTTAAAACGATTTTGAAAGATTTTCGTAAGAGGATGTGAGGGCGCACTCATATTAATTGTAACAGCAGAATTCCAGGGTCTTGAACAACACTTAATGAACAGCAGCAATTGTTACTACAGAATTTCAGTATCGAACACTTACCGAGATCTATCTAAGAAAGGGCCACATTATGGAGAGAAAAAAATTTCAGGAAATGTTAGATATTCTGATATAAAATTATACGTATCTCTACTACTTTATTTACTAATCTATGCAACCTATAGTCCAAATAATTAACACATGGTATCTTTTGATCGATTATATTTTCATTTACTTCAATTTTTCGGAGTAGTTTAGTGAGATATCTTTTGCTTCTATTTCAATAAATTTTTTCTCGTTAATATGTATTTTTATTAATTTTTTTTTTGAAGGATGAGAAATACCAGGCTCTTCTAGACAGACATAAGGGGATGATACTGCACAGTAGTAATTTACAACGCGAGCTCAAGCAACTGTGAGTTAATTAATATGCTAATGATCACAGCAGTCATAAATCCAGGGTGTGGGGAGGGGCTTTTGCCCCTGGGGGGGACCACAGACCCTACATGGAAGCAACTGTGAGCTACTTACTATGCTAATGATCACAACAGTCAACAAGTAACACTACTAGCATGACCTGTAATACAATCCTCCTTCCCCTACTCCCACCCCACCCCCCCTCAAAGCACCTTTCATCACGCGACTTGTTGAATACACAGTTGAAGCAGATGGCAGGATCCAATTGATAAAATCGTTTAGTACGTAAACAAATTCTTAAATTTTGGTGATTGACATATACTCAGGCCTATTGTTTCCAATTAGAATAATCACAGCAGATGCTAATTACTCAACCAATCAGAGAGGGAGCTGTGATTTAAAATTGTCAAACAGATGTAAGACACATTATATACACACTAGTTTGGCCACAAGCCAACTATTGTAAGTAGGTATCAACCATTGCTCCATCATCTCTCGATTTCTGAACGTTTAGAGAGGAAGCCTTCCGTAAGGAGATGAAGAAGAGAGACTCCAAGTTACGTTCGATGAGAGGCAGCCTAGCGGAGCAAGCTAGGAATCACCAGGTGTTGGTCAATCGTCTGGAGATGTCGACAGTAAGTAGAAACCAACGATGCCTCAAATGGAGGAAGACACAAAATAGATGTTCTGTTGAGCTTTGTGGAGGAAAGGGTAAAAACGAGGGGGCTATGCAGGATTAGGGATAAACTTGCTGGGTTCCCTGACAACATATTTCTTAGTGGAGACGATCTCCTGCTATTATTGTTGGTGAAGTGGACCACTGAACTCTTCTGATACACAAGGTTATTTTACAGGTTTGCTGTATTGGCCCCAAATATGCTAGATGTTCAAATATTGGTCATCTTTGGTCAAAATTCTTAAACTGTTTTTATTGCAACCTTCGAGGAAGTTTGCCTCACTGGGACATTCAGTAATCTTGCATGTTACTTAAAAATGTCTGAGAACAATTTGGAGAGTAAAGACCTCCAGGAAAGTACTTTTTGAAAACTTCTAGCAATTATAGCGTGCTATAATTTGGGGCCTACAATGACTACCTTTAAAGTTAAGGGAAGAGTTAATCACTCTGTTAATTTTTTTTTATTGATTAATTGATTTTATTATTTACTTAAATTAATACCACTTTTTTTTAAATTTTGTATTTATTTATTTTTATTTCTTATTTGTTTTCCACTCTTGTATTCTTTTGTACTTAGTCTGTCTTTTGTTTGTCTTTTATTCTTTTATATGTTACCATTACCTTTTATTTATTGTTTCTGTTCTACGGTTATCGGTGAGGGCTGTGAACTTCCTACGGACCTGGCTCGGATGTATCGTAAGCATTTTGCAAAACTGGGGATACGGGCAGGATGGAGTCACTCTTTAGTTGTTTCTTACTAAGGGTTCCCCCCCCCCCCTGCCTATTTCTTACATCTCTTCCTTTCTATAGGTACCAGAGGAGCCAGAAAAGCCAGATATTAGTCAATTAAAACTAAAGGTCAAAGATCAAATGAAGAACCTGGAGATGTTGCAAGGAGCTCTGAAGGAGAATAAAATTTCGTTGGAACTCCACACAGTAAGATATTCTACCATTATGACCATGTAAACAAATTACATCTTGTGACTGTTGTTCGTACAATATGTTACAAACATATCATGGTCCTTTAAAACTACATTTTACATAAGCCATGTACGATCATTAGGGTTAGTGTTAACTTTACGGAATATCGCCACCATTTTCGAGATTAGCAAATTTCTTACATTCCAAATTGAGTGGATTATGAATTCTTACATTTTCCGCAACCACTTTTTACGAGACTGTTGGAAATGAAACGGAATCCAACATTAAACTGTATGATGTACCATACAAGTATATAATTACACTCCCAGGGATAGCCTTACTGTGCTCTGGTATTGTCAATACTAAGGTATATGAAAATGCACTACTTTGAGTGGCAATATGCACACAAACACAAAATAAAAAGTTTAAAGATACCTTATGAAAGCAATTACTTTAACAGGTCACCCAGAATAGATCACAGATACAAGTTTTTGATACATTTAACATAAAGATAAAAGAAGAGGATGACCAAAGCAAAAAATTAGGTTTAATCCTAATCTTGGTTCTTTGTCTTTAGATTACAGTTGACATCATAAATCAAGCCATGGAAGTCCCAGAGATGAGATTAAGACAGATGTTTGAGAGGTACATCATGTTTAGGAGGATGCAGGACCAGAAAGGTAAGAGAAATGAAAATCATCTGATCTAATCTGACCAATCAGAGGAAAGCATATTGTAGATGTCAATTAATACCAGACCAGGGGGAGGAAGGGGAAGTGGGGGAAACAGCTGGTTGGGGGACTTCTGCTGAGTAGATGAGTATTCAATGAAATCTGTATGTAAGACCTATTTTTATGCGGGTCTCATTTTTTCGATGGGGAATTTTACACAAACTATGTGAGGGATTTCATCCACTTACTTAAAGGCATTGAAGACTCGCCCCAAACACCGTGCGGCCATCTGAAAATGTTAACTTTCTGTTGCTTGCAAGTGACGTTTTGTTCGTGTCGCTACAAAATGCAGACAGTAATGAAACGTGATACCTTGTTATCTTTAGCTGGACCTGAGATGTCCATCGCTGTATTGTTTGTACACTGTGCTGTGGGTATTGACCGCAGCTGTATGTACTGACTATACACAAGTGTCTAATTACCAATGGTAGCAAGCTGTGTGTGTGTATTTTCTGGAATCGATGGTGGTGTCTAACACTTCTGTTACACCTCATTCGAAACTAGGTCAGATTACCGGCATTATTACTTCTTCCTCTGCAGAGAATATGTTGGAGAAAATTGAAGACTTTGCTAACGAAAGTGACAACAAGAAAGAGCAGAAGCTGGCCAGCTTTCTGGAGAGGATGGAGACTAAAGTGAACGAGGTCAAGGGTCAAATATTTAATTTGATTGGTCGGTTATAGAGACATCGATAAAATAGGCTGACATTTGTATAAATTCTAACTGTCATGTATTTATTTCTGTTCTTTGTATATATGAAATATAAATATATCATCCCTGTTTGAGCTAAGTAAAAAAATCTTTCTGGGATCTAGTCTGTTCAGAGGTTATTATGTTTGGCATGCAAATGTAGTGTGTAATGGGTTATGGAAATTTGTGTGAAAGCTGAAAAACCAACAGGTTGAGGTGCATTGAAAGTAAAAATATGGAAATTAATATGAAAATTAATATGGAAATTAAATGAATATTCATATCGTCATACTCTGATTTTGCTGGAGGTGTTTGGGGGAGGGAAGGGAGGCAAGGGCGTAGGAACCAGGGGGGCTGGGGGGCGCCAGCCCCCAGTGAAAAATATGGGGGGGCGGAAGTATCATTCCGCCCCCCCCCCCCCCGCTCCGCAAGTCAGAAAACCCCTTTTTCATTTCCAAATGAGAACAAAATCTCATTTGGAGCATCAAATTGCATTTAAGGCCAGGTGAAAATGCAAAATTCTTTACAAAATGGAGTGCGAGTTGAAGTGTGCTATATTGCACCAAATTGCATTTGAGGCCACCTGGAAATGCAAAAAAAGTTCCAAAGGGGAGGGGGTGTCCCCCTCCCCCAGGCCGGCCATCAGTCTTCAGCCCCCCACTCAAAAGTACCTTCTCACGCCACTGAAGGGAGGGAAGGTATGGATGGGGAGTTTAGGAAGATGATGATGGGGTGTGTTATATTTGATGATGATTTTATCTTCTTCTTCAGAGCTTGGACAAATGGAAGGAAAGGAGGTTGATGCTGAAGCAGGAGAGGACTAAGATATACGAACAATTGTTGGCAATGTGAGTGATAAAGTAAGATGTGATAAGAGGATGCCCGGAGGAGAGGTGAAATATTCAAAATTTATTAGGTGAAGGGATTTCTTAAATAGGTCTACTTTTCTAAAATAGTGAAATAAATATTAAAAGTTACCTTATTGTGTTTCAAAGGTGTTTCAGGAAGACATAGTTAAGTGAGTTGATTTTATGCCCCCACTCTTCAATCTGGGATGGCTGTACTGCAAACTAGTATTTGTGGTTGGTGCAAACTATGCAAGAATGTTAGGATTTTTTTTATTACTAGTGATTAGAATAAGTTTAACAATTAACACTAATAAGTAACTTTTATTGAAGTGTTTCCTTACAAAGATACCAAATATCCATGGTGGTTTTAGGGAACCCTGCTTGAATGAAGGAATAATTAAATATATATATGTACATACAGGCAGGGTACCAAACATCAAAGGAATGGGTAAATATGATTTTGAAAGTAAAAACATGTTTAGTGGGGTTGGTTTTTTTTCTTTTTTAATATTACAGAGGAAATCAAAGTACAAGACTAACATGGAAAATCAGCAAAATATTTTCATCAACCCAGTTGGGACAATTTTTTCTATACTGTTGTTTAATGTCCCACTTTAAAAGCACTGGTAGTGTTAGTATGAGCAGTATGAATAACATGTTTCTATTATAAAAAGGTTGGGAACTGCTTGTACTGCTAGTACAAGTGTTTTAAAGCATGGTATTGGAGGACAGTATAGAATGGTTTTTGCATTAGAAAATTGTACTAAATTGTTTGTGTGTTTATACGTAAGCTTTCAATTCGAGGGCGCTATTTCATTTTAACAGGTTGGTGTTTGGTTGCAAAATGAATTGCCTTCACTTCACTCCATCACACACTTTGGTAGAATACAGGACAAAAAAAAAGTTTAATTAACCAGTCTGGTGCAGAATTAGTAAAACCACTGATATGAATATAACACCACTCATTGTTGTAGAGGATATATTGCAGTAGACAGTGATGGTAACAAGGGGGGGGGGGGGTGTAGGATGGAAGCATGGTGATGATGCATTACCCCCTCACCTCCAGTACCCCCACCACCAATCCTTGTCATTCAAAACCCCAATTATAATAACTTAAACAAGGCCTATGCAAGTGTATTTGGAGATTGTCATGAATTCCTAATTGGTCTGTTCCCCTTTGTCAGGGCAGGATTAAACTAATGACTTTACCGGCTAGAAACCGGTGCGCCCAAAGGTCTGAGGTAAACTAAGGCACCCCTAGCTTTGAGGTACCAATTTGCTGTTGGTCACCAAAGATGAGTTTCATCAGATGCAGCGCTGAGCCCATAACAATTTATGCTCCAGTCCACTTTTGCCTTTACAAACCTTACATTTTGGCGGCCCTCCCTCTCAACCTATTCGTCCATCCCCACCCCTCCCCCCCCCAATGTTTGATACTGTAACTGTCAATGCAATCTTTCTGGTTGGGTGTATAGATTTGATGCTGTCGGTGATGAGGCAGGCATCACCATGATTCGGCCAGCTGAGAAGTTACAAATCGTCAGGCAGCCATCAAAGAGGAGAAGAGGCCATCTGCTACAAAAGAGAGGGGTGCGGATGAAGGTACCGATGGAATTCAATACCCAAACACTGACGGGAAAGAGCATGACATTACTAGGTGACAGGGGACCTTACTGGAAGGTAAAAAAACATTGTTTATCTCCACTGCCCCCCCCCCCCCCTCTTTCGGAGTTTGAAATTCTTTTTAAGCTCGAATTATGGCCATGTTTCCCAAAGTCATCTTTCTCTAGTTATTCATCATACTAACAAAGTCACATATGGAGATTGTTCGTTCAGTACAGCAGGTCCTAAACTCTGGAATTCTCTTCCTCATCACTTGAGAAATGTCACATCTATTGACACTTGTAAGGAGCATTTGAAAACTTATCTTTTTAGGCTTGAGTATGGGCATTATATCATTTTTTACTTTTATTGCTGTTGTCATTACTTTTAGGTTTTCTTAAGTTTGGTAAGTTTATATTCCAGGTATTGGTTCTTTTGTACAGTGCTCTTGAGCATGGTTTATTTCACGATAACAGCATATGTTAGTATTTGGTATTTATTATTTATTTATTATTTCTCTTGTTTCTGAACCCCAAATGACTTGTTATGTACATTTTAAACTAAAGGGTTGACGTTTTCTGTTCTTCTTTCTACTGTTTCTCTACTGTCTCAGGTATCGACCGAATGGGAGGGCGCCGCAGCGCTTGTCACAGTACCAAGGATACTGGACCTTGACATAAACACAACTAGAAACATAGCCAAAGAGTGAGTAGTTTCTCCTCAACTTTATATATATCACCCGGATTGGAATTTTCTCTTTCAGTTTGAACGATTGTTACGTGAAATTTGAAGGGTCACACACTCATCAGAACTTTGAAGCTACATTTCAACCAGGATTGAAAATTCTTAGTGATCAATTTACATGTTTATGTTTAGCACAAAACTAATACATATTTTAGTCTACTTTCTGACCTCATAATTTCACCTTTCCTCCGGTATCTATGTGACACTAAGGACTGGATAGGGATCAAACAACAAAATACAGTAGACTATTTTATCTGGGGATAGGCGCAAACATTCTTACCCCAGAATGGTTGGTACCTACATCAATTTTATCCATTGGTAACTATAATGGTTCAAGTCTTGTATGTACTAAGTGGCTGATAACTGAGTAAGACACAAACACCTATGGCCAATAATTGTCATGTTTTTGATTTGTCTACGAGAAATGTCAGTATTCTAGCCTTCATTGTAGTCTATCTTTTATACATGTCGTGATTTATCGCATAAAATGATTGTCGGTATGAGGTAGCTAGGTTAAGTGAATCCTCCTTGACCGTGGATGAAAAACTGCTTTTGTCGAGCCTTCTTTCTAGGAATGCTCAAAGAGTAATGAGGCGTGCGTATAACTGTTGCAACCATTTCTGCTCCTGGGAACACCATTTTAATACCAATTTCCCAATCTAACAGAGGACAGTATTATCAAAATCTGACCACTTTCTCAAATATTGAGCAAAGTGAAGATGCCCCACTCCCTTGCCCCCCCCCCCACAGGAACTCGCAAAGAAGCCATTATTGGCTTATCAAAGCCGCAAGCTGACCGAAGTCAGTCTCTTAGATTCATATTTTAACGTCCATGATTATGAATTGTCAACAACTCTGTAACTGGACGAAATACATTAATCTTGGAGTGACTCAAACTCGGGATCTTATGATTGAGAGGCACCGGCGTTAACCACTGAGCTAACAATCCTAACAGGTTTTTGAACAGGAGGTGGGGGTGGGGGGGCAGACCCTCTGCACCACTGCACCAACCTTCAACCTTGTTGTCAATGCTTTGTTTACTATATTCTTCACAGTACAATAATCCGTCTCGGAATGGGAGACATGGACACAACTGAAGAATTCACACCAAGGAAATGTCAAAAACATACCCTGCCTCCGGTCGCTACCCTGTTTCCACCGATCAACAGCGACAAGTGAATCTAGAATATTTTAACGTAATGTGCAATATTTGTTTGGCTAATGATAATCTAATCAAGTGAAACGTAATTTCAAACTGCAATATTATCAAAGCAATAGACATTTCTAATATATTCAAGGATACATATATGTATTTTTTGATGAAAATAAAATATATTTATGACAACACAACACAGCTAAGATTGTCATCATTGTATCTTATAAATTATTGGCCAACACATGCAACTATCATTAGGGTTAATGAAATGGTTTATGGATGAGAGGAGGTTGTATGGAAGACAAAAAGTTGGTCGGGGGGGGGGGGGGGGGGAGGGGGTAAGGAAGGTAGAGGTAGTTGTCAAATGTAATCCACAGGTACACATCATAATTCACATTTAACCACTGAATTCTGAGAACCAACAGCCATGATCAAGACTATACATAACATAATTTCATATTAGCAAAGATGTATTTCAGAAGTTTACATTTTTCAACAGGCTTCAAACAAGAGTATAATAAATTAAGTGGATAACATTTAAATTCATCAGACCAACTCATAGTTAATTCTTCACCTTTTGCCAATCTGCTTGATTTACTTATCTCAGTACAACACCAAACATTACCAAACTGACACCCAAGCTACTTCTGCCCCTTCCTCTGCTCGCTACAAGTGACAGCCTAACTTGTACCACTTCAAAACAACAACCCAAGTCAGCACATAAGTCATAAATAGTGTCTTCTACTTTTCGCTAAAGCAGAAAACATTTCAATATATAACCGATGCAAATCAGACTATACATTTGATAATAACCTGATTATTATGGGATACCAGTGCAAGTTTCATTCTGTAAGATTTGGTATAAGCTACCCGGTTTGAAAAGTGTGGGGCGGGGGGTGTGCGAAAGGGAACAGGAGTATATTTCATTAACAGAAACACTCACTGTGAGATGGGAATAAAACAATTCTTGCTTTCACATAAATCATCCAACTCGTTTACAAGTAATGTAAAAATTACATGTTGAAAAACTTTAAAGGTGTCAGTAAAAGTTGCCATTGCCTGGGTCCATGAAATCTACCTTCACATTGGCATATGCCAGAAAAACCTTTCATAAGTTTACTTTATGAATGTAATGGTTTGCAGCAGGTCTGAGAGCCCTTGTACTGTATGAATTTAGTCACAAATTGATACTCTAGAAACACAATTCAACAGAATGAAATAAACCACACTAAGAGAATCATTGCACTTCAACAGATTTACTTTAATACAAGAATGTCAGTCGACAATTGAGAAATGTAATGGCCTTCCAAACAGCTTAGCTTTCAATCTATTTAGTATCAGAAATATGGAAGAAATACATTTAAAACACAAAAATTCAAATTAGAATAAATTCATCAAAGATTTATGTGGTGGGTACAAACTTTTTTCTTGTAAAACGGTAACAATTCTTCAATTCAATTGATAACAGTATAACAACAAGTTAAAAATAAGATGACACCAGGATTAGCATAATCCCACGGTTGCAATTTTATTATCTCAGTGATTCTTTGGTCAAACAGTCCGCTTATCTTAAGTTATAGGTTATCACCGTAGACCCTAAAATATGTTAGACGGTCAAGTAATGGTCACCAATATTCTTATGCTGACAAACATTTTACAGCCACCCTAAAGGAAACGGCATTTCTCCTTCACCAACACAATTTATTCTATAATTCTAAAATGTCAGAGAATGATGAGAAGAGTCCAAATCTCTAGGATTAAACACTTGAAAATTTTAATTAAAATAGTTAATTATGTTTATTATTGTGGTGATGTCCAATCCACATGTCTCAATATAAAGGCCATAACACTATAGACTCCAAAATATGCTAGAATGCCAAATCTTTCTACACCAATATTTCAAATTTAACCAATTTTTTTTCCAGCCACCATTGCCAATATATTCTTTACCAAGCGTTTATTTTAAGAATAATTAATTAAAAAAAATAATAAGAATCTACAGGAAATTATTTTTTGAAACAGGTGAGCAATATTTAGCGGACTATATTTTGGATACTGATGAACATAAATCCATTCTAAAGGTCTTATCCTTTACTACGTCACACTTGGTTGATGAATCTTGTTTGAGATTCTCTGTTAATTAGGCATTCCTTAGGACTGTATAACGAGGGAAGTGAGATCAGGTGATAAAAAGTGAGCCTGTTAGTTCATTCCTTGAATAAACAACTTTACAATACTAGCCAAAGCAGTCAGTCAGTGGGGTTATTGCTGTTTAGAGCCTGCAACCTTAGGTTAATGGCAATCCCCCTGCAACAAGCTGTTGAATATTCATCATAACAAGGGCTATTGCTATTGGTTACTTTCAGGTTGACCAATACGATTGCCCAGACAAAAGACTTATATATATTGACATATTTGAATAATTTCATCATAAAAACTAATGGACCACCTGGATAAAGAAATATGTTTGTTTCAGGTTATTTCAATTATTTCAGTCAGAAATTTCAATTAACAAATACACATTGCAACAAAGTTTGAAAGATGCTCCTTCGTGGTGACAGCCCCCTATCATGCTGCTTTTAGACCTCTCACAATGCCATTGTGTATATGCACAAATAATTGGACCTGGGTCATCTCTTTCCAGAAATCCAGGATTCATCACTGGGATTATTTATGAAGAACAATGATCTGTGTTAACCCCAAAATGACTAGAAGCATCTGTTATGACATGAATTAAACCAAGTTAGCCCCCCCCTCTCCCCCATACCTTAACTTAAGTCAAACTTTTTTGCTGCAATGAAAACCCCCTTCACTATATTAAATAAATAGGGGAAGAAAGTTTTGGATAATTTTAGTGCTTAGATTGGGATTTCTGTCTAATGAAGTTTATTATGACATTAGCCAGTTATGACTTAAACCAAGTTATGACTTAAACCAAATTACCCCCTATACTGAAACTTACGTCAAACTTTATATACAGAGGACTTATGCTGCTATGCAAACCCCCTTCACTATATTTAATCTTATTTGTATAATGGAACATCTGTTGCAGACGGGTTTGCTAAAGCCAACACCACTTACCATGAGGTGTTGTTGCATAAGTGGATTTAAGGTGCATATGTCTCTATGTTTAATAAATAGGGGAGGAAATTTTTAGATAATTTTAGTGCAGATTTCAGTGCTTATATTGGGATTTCTGTCTAATCAAGTTTCTATCCGATCAATAATTCTGATCATACTTTTTTTTATAGATTATTGTTCGTTGGCTCAGTAACCACAGAAATATTGTAATACCTGACCATTTTTTGTTATTTTTAGCATATCTAGCACATTTGATAATATAGGGCAATTTTATCGAGAGAAGGATGCCTGGGGTCCCTAGATTTGAAAGCCAGATATTGACAAGATTAGGATTATGAAATAAGAGGGGGGCTTTTATCAAATAATTTAACAATCTACTTTGTACGTGGCTGAAAATGACATCTGCCAACTTTAAATAAAAGTTATTGCATCTAACAAATCAATAATATATCATATTCTAACATTTAAATAAAAATTAGCTGAAAAACCAGAAACTGAGCAAAGTCAATGGAATAATTTAATATTTAACAATCAAAGAACTTGTCGGAAGGGAAAAAAACCTTGTAACACATCAGAATAGTATAAAATCTGTACCACTTATCGTTCTTAAGGACCCTGCAGACTGAAGCATCGAATAAATTATATTTTTGAAAAAAACAAGCTTAGAAACAAACTAGAAACAAGTAATACTGAACAGAGAAATAATACCACGGACACATCGAGTCCACAACCAGATAACGTCAGCTCATGTAAGTTACTCACTGACAAGTAGACCCAATACTTTCATCAGGTGGGTGTGCTTATAGAATTTCTCTCTTGTAATTGCAAAGTCAATGTGACATGAAGGAAACGACAGTGTGACAACTTTAGAAAAAAACAACAGGGTCTCGTTGTCTTCAAACTGTACCAAATCACAGCAGGCGCGTAGCCAAGGGGGGGGGGGTGCGAAAGGGCGACCACCCCCTCCTTGAGCATATTTTTTCTATATTTTTATAATATCGCTAGTAATTTCAAAATAGAAAATGCTTAGACGCAACTTACAAGGCCTGGGAAGTGCCATTTCCAGCCATCTGGGAGGCATTTTTGGCCAAAATTTTCTTGAACGCTTCGCGCCAACTCATGGTGGCGCTACCTTTAGATAGTTTGCCTACAGGCTTCGCCCCCCGGTTAAGACAATGAAGACAACACACCATAAGTATTGATGAAGTCTAAGCTTAACTTTACAATCAATGAGTTTACAAACTGACAAACAGGAGAAGTTTCTAAAAGTTCCATTCTGCTTGTTTTCAATAGTTTAATGCTAGTTTATAACTGATTTTGCAAAATAACCATATTTATCAATTGTTTGCTGTCCCTTCAGAAGATCGTATTTCTAAAGTCAGTCAAGATCAAACTAGACAACCGTATCTTAACCCTGCAGGAAGAAAACGTCCTCAGACTTGTAACACTGAACAAGAAACAACTTAGACAAGTCTATTATGTTAAATCAAGTCATTTCCAAATGCAACCAAAGGAATCAAACAAAAGTGAAAAAAAAAAAAATTAACACCACTGCAGACAGTAGAAAGGAAAAATTATAAATATAAGCATCTTATATTTATGAAATACAAATTAACTGCATAGAATGATATCTGTAATTCCAATCAAACTCATCAAAATGTATCATAAATACTTTTTTTTTACATGAAGCTAATTAAAATGCCTCCTCATCCTTGTTACTTAATATATTCAATTAATGGTATTGGGATTAATTCAACTCAATTATTTTAACTGTTATAATCACACACAAATATGACACATCGGAAATGCAGAAGAATGTAGACCAACAATGAAGGTTATGTAAACAGTTCACGAATGTTAATTATGATGGGAGGGGGGGGGGGATGCAGGGGGTGGAGGTATTTCTCAGATATGATGGGTTGACAGGGAGTGTATTAATTTTGCACCGTTAAACAAAAGGGGTTTTATTTTATATGCATTGTGTCTGATAGCCATTTGCAGTGGAGTGGCGTGCACATAATTTAAAAAGTGGGATAAGGGTATGGATTCTTAATAGCCCCAAATTATTTTAAAAGGGGTTGAACCTATAAGGAAGGGTCAGAGGGGAATGAAGGAGGGTGTATGGCACCTGGGGATTGTTAATGCTGATACCCATGTATGGGGGAGGGTCTTTTCAGTATTTTTTTTTTTCCATCTTCACTCGCAAATTTATAATACCAAAGATCTTGAAAGTGATAAAATTCATCCAATATGTGAGGTTGTGTTAAAAAATTCCATGAGATATAAAATGTATATCTTAGCCTCTAATTGCCAGCACAACAGTTTCACAATTAACATTATTGGGAGAGTATATCAGCATGCACAAATCTCTCAAGATGAGTTTTAAATGATGGAGTCAAATGTCCTCTTCTGACATCCCTATAACTAAGTTTATCATCTACCCACATACCTATAACCCCAGATTACTCCCATCCTATCCAGCACCTCCCAGTATTGTTTATTCTTCTATCCAAAATAGTATAACTTGCAAATGTGTAAAATCCAACAGCAAAACAAAATTCAGTTTATGAGCGACTATCAAGCAAGTTCCTTATGGATGCACCCTGTATCTACCCAAACCTGAATAACATGGTATCACACATGCATGATATTTTGCCAAAAGCCTACCATGGTTATTTTGAAGCTAGCCAAGTTCATTTGAAGCTACCACTGGTTATGCATGGAACCTTTCATGCTGGCTTAGAACTTATTTAACTTCCTTGGAAGCTTCTAAGTATCCTTGGAAGCTTCCAAGTATCCTTGGAAGCTTCAATGCTGTCTTTAGGACCTACCACGATTCCCAGGAATCTACCACGGTTCCTTTAGGATCTACCACGGTTCCCAGGAATCTACCTTGGTTTCTTAAGGATCTACCACAGTTCCCAGGAATCTACCACGGTTCTTTTAGGATCTACCACGGTTCCCAGGAATCTACCTTGGTTTCTTTAGGATCTACCACAGTTCCCAGGAATCTACCATGGTTCCTTTAGGATATACCACGGTTCCCAGGAATCTACCATGGTTCCTTTAGGATCTACCACGGTTCCCTAGAATCTACCATGCTTTCTTTAGAATCTACCACGATTCCCTGGAAACTACCATGCTTTCTTTAGGATCTACCATGGTTCCCTAGAATCTACCATGGTTCCTTTAGGATCTACCACGGTTCCCTGGAAACTACCATGGTTCCTTTAGGATCTACCACTGTTCCCTGGAAACTACCATGTTTTCTTTAGGATCTACCACGGTCCCCTAGAATCTACCATGGTTCCTTTAGGATCTACTACGGTTCCCTAGAATCTACCATGGTTCCTTTAGGATCTACCACGGTTCCATAGAATCTACCATGCTTTCATTGCGATCTACCCAGTTCCCTAGAATCTACCATGCTTTCTTTAGAATCTAACACGGTTCCCTAGAATCTACCATGGTTCCTTTAGGATCTTACCACAGTTCCCTGGAAACTACCATGCTTTCTTTAGAATCTACCACAGTTCCCTATAATCTACCATGGTTCATTTAGGATCTACCACGGTTTCCTGGAAACTACCATGCTTTCTTTAGGATCTACCACGGTTCCCTAGAATCTACCATGGTTCCTTTAGGATCTACCACGGTTCCCAGGAATCTACCTTGGTTTCTTAAGGATCTACCACAGTTCCCAGGAATCTACCACGGTTCTTTTAGGATCTACCACGGTTCCCAGGAATCTACCTTGGTTTCTTTAGGATCTACCACAGTTCCCAGGAATCTACCATGGTTCCTTTAGGATATACCACGGTTCCCAGGAATCTACCATGGTTCCTTTAGGATCTACCACGGTTCCCTAGAATCTACCATGCTTTCTTTAGAATCTACCACGATTCCCTGGAAACTACCATGCTTTCTTTAGGATCTACCATGGTTCCCTAGAATCTACCATGGTTCCTTTAGGATCTACCACGGTTCCCTGGAAACTACCATGGTTCCTTTAGGATCTACCACTGTTCCCTGGAAACTACCATGTTTTCTTTAGGATCTACCACGGTCCCCTAGAATCTACCATGGTTCCTTTAGGATCTACTACGGTTCCCTAGAATCTACCATGGTTCCTTTAGGATCTACCACGGTTCCATAGAATCTACCATGCTTTCATTGCGATCTACCCAGTTCCCTAGAATCTACCATGCTTTCTTTAGAATCTAACACGGTTCCCTAGAATCTACCATGGTTCCTTTAGGATCTTACCACAGTTCCCTGGAAACTACCATGCTTTCTTTAGAATCTACCACAGTTCCCTATAATCTACCATGGTTCATTTAGGATCTACCACGGTTTCCTGGAAACTACCATGCTTTCTTTAGGATCTACCACGGTTCCCTAGAATCTACCATGGTTCCTTTAGGATCTACCACGGTTCCCTGGAATCTACCATGGTTCTGCAACTTCACTGTCTTCCTTGTCATAATCTTCTTGTTCCTCAGCTTCTATAAAGGAAGTCTTATGGTTAACAGCCCAGTCTACAACACCATAGGAGAGCTTAGGGTTTGATATACCGTACCAGAAAACCGTCCAGGTGTGATTGCTCCAGCTGCCCTCGCAGCGTTTGAAATACCTGCAGAAGTGACAAACACACATCATAAAAAATTCAACGACACTGGTAACTGTATGGTGATATATGGCAGACTGCAAATCTGGAAGTAATACTAAGTATTTTGGTTTCACAGCGATAGACATCATACACTGATTTACTGTCTTTGTGTAAAAAAAGTGGGTATACGACAGAAGTTCCAACTAAATCTACGGGTATCCCGAGAGAAACAAAATGGATTTATTACCGGCAGAAATATGAAGCTGAGAATATGATAATTGCCATCAGCAGGGCCCTAGAAAATATGCTAATGAGGTTTAAACATGGCTAGCTATTTAACAATTTACAATGTTCTCCCCCCCTCCAGTAACCTTTACTGCATACTGATAACAGGCTCAGCATGCTAACTGTTGAAGTTAATAATGATGTCTATTAAAGTGTGACTTTATTTGCAATTAAACCATTCTCAGCACAAGGACTTCATGAAACATGTGTATTGAATATCTGTTTCAATGTTATTGAAAGAGAATTGTTCAGTAGCTTGCATCATGTTGCTATGACTGGAACTCTACTTGCTCAACAAAAAAACTCATCACTTCTAATAATACCAACATAACCGATGTTAACATGATGTACATACCATGAATTGATCTTGTTAACATTCTTAGAGCGCCAAAAGAGAGCCGGGAAGTCGCTTCTTAATTCATCCCAAAGAACATCACTAGTTCCTTCACCCTGTTAGAAATTGAATGAGAAAAAGGAAAGTAAGATTTAAAAATGTTATTATTTAAACCTCTCTCTTGCAATTCATGTTTACTGCATTTCTGTTGAAAGAAGCTTGGTTGCTTTTTTATCATATCTTCATATTACTTCAAGTCAAATTTGCTCTTCAAAGTCTTTTTTTTTTAAGAGCAATCTTTTCACAGAATTCTCCGACGTTCTTCTTTTTAACCAGACAATGCAATTAGCTGGTTATTAGCCTCCAGGGTTAATGACAATGTTGACTTCAGGGCTGAATGTTATATTCAGATCAGGCTAGGGTAGGTATCACTGCTATGACAGTAACGTAGGCTTAGGCCAAGTGTTGATATTTGTGTTGAAGAGTAACATACTTTAGACATATTGTGGCACATTCATGCAAGAAACATTAACAGTGTAAACTGTTGGTTTAGTCACTTCTTAAATCCTTTCCATTCCATCTGTACGTATTATTTATTCATACAAAGCAATTCTATTAGAGGCAGAGTGCCAAATAGAAAAGCTGCAGCAGATTCCAAACACCCTCCCCCACCCGCCCCCTATTCCCTGCAGTAGGAATGAATCAATATCAACCAATAGAGGTAATCACAACAAACAAGCAGTGCCTGTTGTGTAAAACTGCATTAGTGTTTCCATCCTATGCTACATAGATGCAGGATGCTCCTCAGTATCCTACTTTTAACACAGAGCCTAAGTGCCTTGTAATATCGATAACTGTGGAAGCCACTTCATACATATCGTTATGAAAGTTTATAGTCTGTTAGTTTTGAGAATAATATCACACAAAAGCATGACGCTATGTACATCGACTCCATCTCTTTCACACCCATTGAAGGATAGCTTTTTTTCATCAAAAATCCCTCAATAACATAAAGTAACATATAGAACACATCACAGGAAAAGTTGCATTTCAGAAACATACGTCTGGCAGTAACCGAGAATTTCATTGAGGTTTAGATATTCACACTTTATCAAATTTATAATCTCTCTTATTTTCAATAATTGTAATAAAACAATTTTTATTTGCAGGGGACAGTACGCATGCAAAACAATTCCACAAACTGACGAACGTCTATAATTAACAGAGCCTGCCAGACACTTTGTTCTGAATGCCGCCAAGTAGAAATGGTAATTTAAACACTTCCGCCCGGCACTATATTTGATGATTAATTTTAATAACTTTGACCATTACCAAAATATGGGAGAATACTTGGCACAGAAGTTAGCTCCAGAATAATTGCAAATTTATTGCAAAAATTTCCCAAAACACCCCAACCATTAGACCCCTCCCCCCAGGACGTGGATCACCTTAACGCTCAAACCCGCCCAGCACTCAAATATTACCGAGCACATTACTGCTTACAATTTCTGGAGAAGTTACACTGCAGACCTAAACCATCTCCAGTTGATGAACAACAAACACCAAATCCTGATTGATAGTACTTAAAAAAGGAATAAAAATATGTGTATTAAAAATTTCATATCTTTATAATAATAGTTAAAACTGAATAGAAAATAAAGATATCAGTTCAATATTTAGCTGATTTTCTTTCAGTCTGACCTGTATTTTAGTGCTGACAGCAAATTTATCCAAGTATGGCACCCCATTGACTCCTTCCTCCTTAGTCAGGATAGCCACAGCGTTGTAATTCTCCGACACGTAGATAGAGTGTAGTTTGTGTGCGATACCTTCCAAGTAGTCTGGACGCAGCAACTTGTTGAAAGACCTTGAAAAACAGAAATTAAACAAATTAAACAAACAAACAAAAACAAGTTTACTTAAAGATCACATATGTTGTGTTTCTCTTTATAAACAAGTACGGATATTTTTACTGGCAAAAACAGTGGAAAAATAATATCAGTTCTTATAAAGTCCAGCATGTGAACCACCATTTTTAATTTTTTTTTTTAATTTATGATACTTTATTTAAATTTATTTTTTTTTTTAAATTTAAGATTATGATACCTGCTTTTCTGTTATTGAAAGTAGCTGAATTCTTCCTTAGATAATAGAACAGATAAAAGCCAGCTGTACTATTAACAATATTCAAATCAGATATAAAATAAAAGGACTGTTTCACTAAGTTCATTGGCATATGACACCAGTGTGATGTACGTGCTTCCGCCTCGCATCGTTTCACATGTGTTGATAATGGCGACAGACAAGCATCTAGAAGGGAAAGTTGAAGACTAATGACGGAACAGCAAAGTGACTTTGACGGCTTACTTTTTTATCATAGCCAGGAGACGGTCCTGATCAATGTCCTCAAGGCTCTTCGATTTGTATATTCGCTCTGTATTCTTGAATAACGTTCCAGTTCCTAAAAGGAGAGAGAGAGACAGACAAACAGACAGCATCATATCGGTATCATGATACATGTAAAACTGGCATTTATATTTTGTGAGAAAAGATATTACAGTTTGAGAGAGTCAATATATGGACCAGTTCGAAGAGCTGATGTGCTATCATAAAATCGGGGATAACAGTAGTCAAACTTGAATAGTTAATTATCCATCCAGTTGGGACAACTTTTCTTCTATTTGGTAAATTCATGCCATGCTTGAAGGAACTTGTACGGCCAGTTAGAACTGGCATTTATATTTTGTGAGAAAAGATATTACAGTTTGAGAGAGTTAATATATGGCCAGTTTGTAGAGCTGATGTGCTATCATTAGATCGGGGATGACAGTAGTCAAACTTGAATAATTAATTATCCATCCAGTTGGGACAACTTTTCTTCTATTTTGTCAATTCATGCCATGCTTGAAGGAACTTGTACGGCCAGTTAGAATAATATGGATATCATGTTTCTATCAGATACGGCAGGTTAGGAGCTGTTCATACTGACAGCTTCCCTTTAACACTGTGAACAATACAACTTTCAGTATCGTATGAGAAACAAATTCATGAAACTTCAAACTGCAATACAAAGATGTGAACACTTAATTGTCCCCCTGTCAATGACCTACTATATTATGTTCATAAAACTGAAAAGTAGCATTTTTGCCACCTTGCACCGTTATGACAAAGCTTTACATAAATATTTGCACATAATTGCTCACACTGACGGGTAATTTCTAAAATAAGAGATCTCCATAGTTACAACTGTACGGCTGCTCCTTATTGGCTAGTTATTAACTGTTTTAGTCCAAGAAGAACAGATTTATATCCCATCAAATTGAAGGAAAAGTTCATAAGCTTTGGTTAGCCTCTGAAGAATATCCTGCTGGGATTGAAATGTCAGGCTTTCTATATTTTATTAATATACCTCCAAGGGCTTTTTGCAGTAGATTAGCAGTTTGCTAACCTTTTTTTACCTCTTTTGAAGTTCCTAACTGTTTTCATCATTGGTGGGATTTTAGGTAGACTAAAGTACCAAGTCATATTTTCAGGTAAATTTAATATCATTTTTTTAAGGGCTAGAAAATGGTACCTCTATACTGTTGAAAATAACTTATTTCATCCTTCCTGGTAAACCTTTAGGTAGACCAAAGCTTTTTTTCCCCTTTGAAGTTCCTAACTTTTTTCATCGTTGGTGGGATTTTAGGTAGACTAAAGTATCAAATCATATTTTCAGGTACATTTAATATGATTTTTTTTGAGGGGTGGAATATGGTACCTCTCTACACTCTACGTTATCTGAATCAATTTTCAATTCAATCAATTTCTTTATTCCAGTATAAATTACAAAATTTATAAATAGGACACATAATAATGATACACAAAAGACCTAAAACATAAAATCATGAAAACATGAAAGTTGGCAAGATAGTAGGATTTCGTAGATTGTACTTGTTGGTTCTATTGCACAGAGAGATCAACTCAGAGTGAAGTGGGAGATCTTTAGAACTATGTATATTCTTAGCTAGTCTTATGAATGCATCAGTGCATTAAGAGATGCACATGTTTCCTCCCAGGCAATTTGACTTTTTAAGACATAAATAAATTATTTCAGAGCCTCTTTACTTCAATTATGACATCATCATGAGCATCCATGTCCCCAGGCACTATTACTGTTGCTGAATTATTCCTACCCTTAGGCAAATACTCAATTGTTTTTCAAAGTCACGATTCTTTTGACTGAGTATAAGAGTCTGCCAGTGTATGTAGGGAATTGCGATCAGACAAAATTCTGTGCTTCTATTGCAAAGGGTGGAATGCACATACATGTGTCATTGAGAAGACACAATGTTATATCTGAGTATAGGTTGAATATTCCTTGAACAGCCAATTTACTTTCTCATAACCACCAAAGAGTTCTGACAAAAAAAACTTCATCCAACCTACCAAATTCTGGTAATATCTTTACATTGAAGTACTGTTTGAAACCTTGGCACCAAATTTAGTGTCTTCTATAACATCATGGAGGATTTTTTTTCCTCAGAGAAATGGGATTCTGACATTCAGATACTAGGCAATAATTGATATTGTATCGTAGGATAGAAAAAAATCCAAAAGAAAGTGTTAATTGCTATACAATTACAAAGATGTAAAGCAGTTTTTGTACAGACATATCTAGTATAATTTGTAGTATTTTATAGCAAAGAGAGATTCATAAATCTGAAAACTGGTAAACAAAATGTCTTTACCTGGTAAAATAATTTCCCTCTATATATATTCAATTTTAATAATTTTGGGGGTATACTCTCATCTAATTATGGTAAGTTCAGAATTATCACATGGTTTAGCTGGGCCACAATCAAAGTATTAACCAACCTATCCTACATACATGTAACAATTAAATACGAAATGTTGTAGTCTATCCTTGAGAAATATTTACCATGGTGAGTGAATAATTCTGCTAGGATGGTATTTGCTGAGGTGATCACAACACTTGAAAGAGGAGGGAGGACAGCTAAGAGGGCTGAGATGGACTGCAGTTTCTCCTGATACAGGGGATCGCACCACTTTTGAGAAGAGATGGCTTCCACGTCGGCTGGGACATGAACGTGTTTCATGACCTATAAAGCAGAGGGAAATATGCATAATGCTTATGAATAAACAAATTCTTATGAATAAACAGTACATAACGATTATGCACAACCAATAACCCACATCCCATATTATGTAGGAAGTGCTTTCCTTTTGTTTTTAAAAAATGCTTGTTCTACCAGATATACCCGCACAATTGCGATGATACCCTCACAATCGGGGTGATAATCATAAGGTGTTATCAGACAATGACACTGAACTTCGTCTTATATCACAGTTGGGCATAAATTCAAGGGTATATCCATGAACGAAAGAACATACTTCATTGGCAATACATTCTTCTCAAAGAAGAACCCTTTCATTTAAATATTTGTAAGCAAAGTTGTGGATCATTGGCTGTGGACTTTCAAATAAACTGCAGAACTTTACACAGTTTACAACAGAATTGCTACAATGTATTGTCAAATACAAAGTTGTACATGTATATCATGATATAATTATAACAGTGTGTTTAACATTTACCTCATTGCCTTTTCACATGTATGAACATTTAATTGCATTCCATTTATTTCCTTCTTTGCAACATTTCATTTATTTTTTTGTTTTCTCAAAACATTCAGATGATAATCATATAATACACATAAAGTAACAAAAATTCAAAGATTTGTGAAACGTAGTGAGCCTTTATGGCATTAATGTAACATAATGTGTCATTAACGTAAGCCTTTATGGCATTAAAGTAACCTTTATGGCATTGACGAGTAGAGCACTCCCTACACTTAACTATACTTAATACATAAACAAACAGTTTGTTTTATACCAATGAGAAGATCGGATCAAGACCAATCCATTTTCATTTTCCAAACTCAGATTACAGTTGATCAAACTAAGAAATCCTCTCTGATCGTTTGTCTTTTTTCACCAATCCACTGTGAATTAGAAAAATGACTATCGAACGCATTCGATCAATATAAAACATTTCGTTGCCCCGATATTTTGATATTAGCCGTAGATGCGTGAGACATAAAGATGAGCAAGATTCGATACTACTTTTGGCTTCTATTTTTTGCAATTTCTCAATGAATAATTCAGTACTACCTGGGATAGACATCATTCTTCGTTTATAGGCACTGCCATTAGTATTCACAACAAGAACTTCACGAGGTAGGGGGGGGGTGGCCGTTCCACTTAGTTGAGCTGTTGTAGCTAGTTAGTGTATATTTTGTTTAGACTGCATTTAACTGTTGTATATTATCAATGTTTTTTTGGTTTGTATTTCTATCATTCATTGTATCAATGTTCTTTGTATTTTGTATCATTCATGGTATTGCTCACCGCAGATATGTAATTTCCTTCTGGGATTCAATAAAGTTGACTTACTTACTTACTTCATAACAACAAGTATCACACATACCAGACAGTCTGGGTCATTTAATAAATGCTCATACAACTGTATATAGTGCCATCATTATCATGCTTCAAAGCACTTGTAGCGATAGTGTGAACATTTCTGACAGAAATCCACACTGCTCATGTTGTTTGTGTAGGATGTTCATTGAAATTTGAAGTGACATATATATGAAAGTACAGTTTATTATTAAACCAAAAAACCTCTCCAAATTGGATGCAAAAAGACCAAAGTTAATATTTAAAAAAAAAAAAAACAGTATTAACACAAGTTTATAAGAAACTAGGTTTCATTCTATAGCAGCTTGCTTACTGAGATAATTTTAATGATATTGTTTCAATGTCTTTCAAAAGATTGAAGGTCATGAGCCCGACTAACCGCTTTCATTTCAAATAATGAAGCATAACCTTTGTTTTAAAAACCCATTTCATTCATGTTAAAGGATTGCTACACGTATGTTAATTTTCAAAAGATTTAAGTTAAGTCAATAATAAACGACCAACGTAGTGATGTCGTCGTACGTAGTGAAGATAAAACTAAATGGCATTTCCGTTACGACTAAATTAAAACTGGACTTACCTTGTTACTGCCATCTAGTAACCCTCCTTTGTCATTCAACAGGAGGACTTTAATTGGTTGAACAGCTTTTGCAATTTCAATGGTTGCTTGGGAAGCATCTACACAAATGAGCTGGGAACTGGTTGTTTCACCAATAGATGATACAACTGGAATGTGGCCTGACCTGAGAAGGTAGATAGATAGAGAGAGAGAAAAAGATATGATATTAAACAGTATTAAATGCTATTAAACAGTATTAAACGCTATTAAACAGTATAAACAGAAAACAACATTTCTTGTCGTCGCTGTTAACATTTCTTGTTTCATGAAAGCTAGGATCTCATTACCGAGTTTCTGAACACAAATAAGATACAGGAACTGTATCCTTCAGTTTGTTTCGAATGCATTTATTCAGGTCAGAAACAAGCACTTTAAGAACAGTCAATGGGTGGGAGACAGTCAATGAGTGGGAGGGGGGGGGGGTATAAAAAGAAGCTCTGGGGCTTATAAGCATAGCCCTCCATTGAAAAGGAAAGAGAAAAGAAAAGGACATAGGTCTATAACAATAGGAGGACAAACAAGAAAGAAATCAGAGAAATAACTGATTTTCATTTGCTGCATAATTTTTGTAACCGTCAAATGCTCTTAAATAAACTGTAAAAGTTTGTTCAGTTTACAACAAGAGGTGCTTCAAATCTTCCAATAACCTTTTCATTCTAATAACAAAAAATAGCATTACTAGTGTACTTCATATCATTTGTAGCAACTACCTAATCCTATTTTGCATATAAGATTCAGGGCTATTAAGATGTCAATTAATTAACTACTGAGGGAATTAACTGGCTAATTTCACCGTTTTGGATAGGGAGAAACACTTCAGAGAGTATGTAGACTCCACAGCGCAAGTAAGGTGAGTGTTTCAGAGTGAAATGATATCCCAGTACTTTGTGGTTTTGGATGTTTACAAGTGACTATAAACTTACCTGTCTCTACCCTCCTATTTCACTTTTTCATCTACCTAAATTGGTGAACATTTCAGCACCGTTTCATCAATGTCCTCTTTTGATACACAGTGTCCAGATGACAGCTTCTCCTGTCCCCATGTTTCATCACTATCACCTCTGATGTCACAGTATCAGGGGACATTTCTCAATACTTTATTAGTGTCCACTCAGATACACAGTGTCCAAGGAACATTTTCCTAGGCTATCCACACATTTTATCAGTATCCCCTCTCATACATAGCATCCAGGGAAGAGCCTTCCCCTCAGTCCCCACGTTTTATCAATCTCCTACGACTCACTGCCAGGTCAGTGCCAACTTTCCCCTCTAACCAAATCCACCAGAACAGATTTCATACGGAAGTGAAATGTGGTTATGAAATGCAGCCATCTGCTTGAAAGAAATTTTAATTAGCAGAGAGAAGGGAAAGTCTTGCCCTAAATGATTGCGTACAGCTGGTTGACCCACTTCTTACCTATTAACCGTAGATAATAATACACACTATAACAAAAGGCATATTGTTCTGGAGTCATCACGCTATGCAGCATACTACACAATTTAGCTTGTAATTTGATTAACGAAGACAGCTGATCAAGCACCAATGTACTACAATCCACAACTATATGTTATGATTCAAACAACTAGGCCAGTAACTAGATCACCATAGCGACACCGTCAGGCGATCATCTTCTGCTCCTCGATTAAATACCTCAATTGAGGAAGTGTTCTGTTTGTATCAATTTGGTAAACATGATATCAACAATAATCCAAGGAGTAAACAAGAAGATACCATTGTATGTGTGTCCATGAGAAGCAGTTATATTAGCTATTCATGTAGGTCAATACTACACACAAATACAGATAGTTAAGTCAGTTCACAGGTTCACACTGGTATTACTCGCTCAATGCATAATGGAAAACATTCAGTGTTCACAAAGCCTTGTTACAGCTTTGGGTGTTCACATCAGCTTTTAATTGCCCACTCAACACACTTGTAAATTACCCACTCAACATACTGTCGTTTTCACGGCAGTTTGATTACCCAATCAAGAAACAATACCAAAGGTTCTGTGTTCACATTGGAATTACTCATCCAATGCATAACGGTTAATACCCAGTATTCACATTTGGGTTGAATACTCACTCAATGCGCCATTCAATGTTCACAATGGTATTACTTATTGGATGCATTATGGAAGAGATTCAGTCTTCACATTTGGCTTAATTACTCAGTCAATGCATAAACACTAGAGGTCCAGTGTTCACACATGTTTGATTATTCGCTGAATTTACCATGTTAGAAGTACAGTGTAGTGTTCACTTCGTCTTGATTACTCACTCAATGTACCATGTTAGAGATTCTGTGTTCACATTGGTAATACTCACTCAATGCATAAATGCTAGAGGTCTAGTGTTCACACATGTTTGATTAGTTGCTGAATACACCATGTCAGAAGTACTGTGTAGTGTTCACATTTGGCTTAATTACTCACTCAATGCACCATGTTAGAGGTTCAGTATTCACATGGACTATCCTACCAAATTACTCACTCAATGTACCACGTCAGAGATTTTGTGTTCACATTGGTAATACTCACTCATGCATAAATGCTAGAGGTCTAGTGTTCACACATGTTTGATTATTTGCTGAATACACCATGTTAGAAGAACTGTGTAGTGTTCACATTTGGCTTAATTACTCACTCAATGCACCATGTTAGAGGTTCAGTATTCACATGGACTACCCTACCTAATTACTCACTCAATGTACCACGTCAGAGATTTTGTGTTCACATTGGTAATACTCACTCAATGCATAAATGCTTGAGGTCCAGTGTTCACACATGTTTAATTATTTGCAGAATTTACCATGTTAGAAGTACAGTGTTCACATTTGACTTAATTACTCACTCAATGCACCATGTTAGAGGTTCAGTATTCACATGGACTACCCTGCCTTTAGAAGATCCAGTGTCAGCTTCAGCTCTGAAGACGTTACTTCCAGAGAACAATGGGTGAGCCTGAGCACCACTTGCCTGAAGACAATTAACCATTGTCATAGTCTCTGTTGTTACCCTTCGTCTAGTTTCCTAATGAACAAACAAAAGGAATAAAACAAAACTTAGTTGGAGAAAACATTATAATCCATTCCATATGCAAATTAATTTTGAATAAAAAATTGTTTGTAAACAGCAACCTTCTTAAAAGCAAAAATTACATTTGAAAACTCCACTTCCAACTTCACAACTTCATACCTGTACCAAGCTGAATTAATTATGACAATTTTGAAAACTGGGTGGTTATGTCAACCTTTGCGTGGAATTGCCAATTGGCAAGATGAAACTGGGACGCCAAAACCCTGGTTATTTAACCTTCGGAGATGCACTTTTTGTTGAATTTTTTTAAAAATCTGATGAATATAATAACTAGCAAAGTTGCTTTGTATTCCTTGCAAGTACAAGAATCAGTACTCATACTGTACAGTTTGTGTTTACAGGCTAGCACTTGTACTCATTCAATTGTACTTGTACTTCAATGCTCAACTAAAAAAATAAACTAATTCCAATGTAAAACAGCCTTTAGTTTGGTCATTCATAGGACATTCATAGGAATAGGGTTACAACTGTATGCTGTTGTCTGTGATCCCAAATAATAAATCCTAAGGTAAAACAGCCATTAGTTTGGTCATTCATAGGGCATATATAGGAATAGGGTTACAACTGTATGCTGTTGTCTGTGATCCCAAATAATAAATCCTAAGGTAAAACAGCCATTAGTTTGGTCATTCATAGGGCATATATAGGAATAGGGTTACAACTGTATGCTGTTGTCTGTGATCCCAAATAATAAATCCTAAGGTAAAACAGCCTTTAGTTTGGTCATTCATAGGGCATATATAGGAATAGGGTTACAACTGTATGCTGTTGTCTGTGATCCCAAATAATAAATCCTAAGGTAAAACAGCCTGTAGTTTGGTCATTCCCTTATCATCGTAATACATATTCATGAAAAGAGGGGACTGCTAGGAGTTATATGTGATGCTGTTTTGGATGAGAGACATACAGGCCTGTTGACAAAGTTAAATGGGACACAATGACATAATATTAATTTTAATTTCATAGTTGAGGCAGTTTCTAATATAGGCATGTGTGAAAATATTTTCAAATATTTTACCCAGTCAAACCCCCTTGAAATAATACCCCTATTATAGGTCTTTTAAGTTGCAGGTACTGCAGTCATAGAGAAAACTGTTAAATACAAGCTTTAATCAAACTTTGGCTAAACTCTGTTTGAGATAGGAGTACTGAAGTGAAGATATAGAAGCCATGACAGTACATGGTTGCATATAAACAGTAACACAACAGTAGTTAAGTATAAACTATTATTAATGGTGATTATAATTATCAACAAAATAATATTATATATATAATATATAAAATTATATAATATAATATAAAATTATGTAATATATAATATATAACATAAAAAATTATAATATAATATAATATAATATAATATAATATTTATATATAAAATACTATAATTATAATTATTAATAAAAATAATTAAAGTATAAACATATATATGTAATTTTCTATCCTGGCATTTACACCGCTTGTTGGTTAAATAGTTAGACTGTTCCAAAATAGTTTAACGTCTACAAGTCTATTTGAGGATGGAGTCTATCAAGAATTTCATCTTCAAATGATATAAAGTACAAAAACAAACTGTCACATGTGACATCCACTGTAGATGTTTATCTAATTTGTGATGCAGATGAATTTATGCTAACAACAACGTGAAAGATGTTTGGCTCCTTCGTTTGTGTTTCTTTCTTTTTCTTAATCGTCTGCAATATCATTATAATATGTATACTTACAATCAGCACTGACATAATTTACAGATAACATGGAAAGAATCGAGGTCATGTCAGACTACAGTATTATTGGCTGTGTGTTACTAGTTCCTGGTTTCCTTTTGACTGTTTCAACCCATGTACAGGGATATTCAACCACAATTGCAAGGTAAAAAATGTGAAAAAGGAAGCCAATATGGAAGAAAATGAATACCTTGATACATTAATTAGCATGAATTGTACCATAACTAATAAATAAGATACATAACGAATGTCAAATCAAATCAATCAAAAAATTATGTGTTTCGAGAGCTTTCAATACAATTTACCCTGACACAGGCAGCTATCATCAAAAATAGCTAACAGTTAATAATTACAGTTGAAATGTTGTAGACTGTTTTTTTCGCTAGCAGATTTGAAACTTGGGCTAGCAGATTTGAAGCTATTGTAGGCGAAACAAATTTGCAACTTGGTCTAGCAGGTCTAGAGCTTTGGTCTAGCAGATCTAGAGATTTGGTCTAGCAAGATCTGAAGCTTTTTATAGCAGATTTGAAGCTATTATAGGAGAAACAAGTTTGCAATTTGATTTAGCAGATGAAACAATAGTTTGGAGGAGATTACATACTCCATCTATAATTCTAGCAATTATTCGGTCCATGATTTCATTCTCCATATGTCTTTTTGCCCCCCAAATATTCAAGCTTTTATTACTTTGATCTATACCATTTGCTTAATGAAGAAAAACGAAAATTATTTTTCAAAATATTATTAATTTAGATATTAATATTATGAGATTTGTTGTTATTACATTATAGGTACCACAATGGTTCTTAATATATGTGAGTCCTACATCCTCAATTTCCAAGAAGCTTGTCAATTTCATTCATTGTTCATAAGGTGTAATATATATACATAACAACAATATAATGATATGCATTCTGACTCCATTTGTGATAAAACTAAGTGACTAAATCACATTAACAAATTCAGCAACTTTGAACACTGTTTCTGCTTTCATTTTTTTAACAAAATTCCTGGTTTCATATGAGCAGCTTTCCAGCCTTTGATCTAATACCAGCATCTTTGCTCAATACTGGTCATAAAACAAACTTCCAATCAAAAGATGTGTATCACCTCCATCCGGGTGTGATAAAACATTTGGCAATATCCGTTGAACACAAGAGCTCCTACCAGTATATTCCTTACATTTTGCCTTTCGTCTGTGTTAAATTTGGTTTTGATTTAATACCCAATGCTGTTAAGTCTCAGTATGATAAATCAGTTAGATCAAGCTTTTAAATTTAGTGTCTTCCGAATTTGAGGATGCTAACAATTGCTAGATGTTTCTGAAAGTATGCCTACATACTGGATGTGAAAACCTCAAACTGTATCTCAGATACTTGGGATTATCAAATTTTACAATTAAATGTCCCAGTGAGTTTAAACAAGGCTCTGAAAGTGGCAGTGAAAGAAGTCTAAACAGTTTGATCATAGGTGACCATTATTTCACATTCTAGCTTATTTGGGGGCTTGTTGGAGACTTGGAGAGGAGTGGGGGAGGGTGGGGGTGGGGGGAGGAGGAGAGCTGACATGCTGTCTGCTGTTAAGCATCTTCTGTAACACATGTAACATAGCAATAAAACATGTGCTGCTACATATTGGCTTCTCTTGTAGCAATATTAAAATTTGACTGGCATGTTAATTGCAACAGCTGGACCCATTGTATGGCTTCCCCAGTATCACACAACATACTGTTGAAGTCTCTCTACACTACTTCCCAGGTCTAACCTAATATCCACTCAGATCATTCTATAGTTTCCAGAGATATTTTTGATGAGAGAGTTAAATAAGAAAACCTACTTAAATTGAATTGTTGGTAGCTCGACAAAACCTCCAAACATACTGTACTGATTTGGGTATTTACTTCAAATGCAAATTTCTGTATACCCTTGAAGCCTCTTGCTAGATTAAAAACCGTCAGTAGATACAATCTTGTCAAGAATCTTATAATTTACAGTTTTATGATACCCTTGCTGAAAGTCTAATTCTGCTCATCAGATGTTTATAGTTGAGACAGCTTTCTTCAGATGGAGAAAGCTATTTTGCTACATCTTTTTGTCAACTTTGGTGACCCACTTTCGGGTCATGCCCCATCAGTTGTGGACCATTGCTTAAAATGATCATGCAGAAAAAATATTTAATTGAAATTTGGGAATGAAAGCCTAAATTCTGCATTAACTTCAATTACAAAAAAAGCCACATTCCCCAAAACTAACTGGTTTGGGTATATTTTACAGGCAACAATACTTACCTATCTCATTTCTCATATAACATTTCGGCACTGCGACCCCTACGCGCCACTTTGCGGCCACCTCCCCCTTCCGATAAGATCTACCATTTAGTAAGATCTACCATTCAGATACTAGACCATGCTTTTTCAAGAATATCATACTGGGTTTGATTTGCTTTGCTTTCACTTTGGAGGCAGACTAAAGAAAAGGATGAAAAAAAAAACACTATCACGTACAATCCTTTGAGACAGCCAAAAATTCAATCAGGATAGTGAGAAGATTATGTTCAAAGCGTCTAGCACTGGAAGAGGAAATTCAAGACGATCAAGAGGAGGGGCGATCATGACGTTCAAGACAATTGATGCATCTTACAAAAGAAGTTAGAAGATACGTGCTGTAATTCCTGCAGTATGCGTACTACCAAGACGAGACGAAGAACAAATACTGTATCACCCTTTATGACGTCTATTACGTATATAATAATACTGGAATGTTTATTAGGCTGGCTACACAGTATTTATATCCTGAATCAGACAGCCAGTCTAAACGATCTAACATCATCGGGATGATCGAGAGATGAAGAGAGTGATCGGAGGAAGTTGATGCTGACACCTTTATTGATTTAAAACCATAAATTAAAACTGTATAAATAACAATGAAGCTGCACATGTTCTTAGAGCTCTGAATGATTCAATGTGTGAAAGATACTTTAGCACAGTCTGCGAGTGTCTGCCATTTGAAGTCAAAGCAGCCATGATCTATGTCAAACATAAACCCCAATATAACTCCAAACTTATTGGCTTGGATATAAAAACAAATTACATGCGGGTCTTCATCTTCATGCAATACTTGTAGCACTTGTAGGTGGCAGTACACAAACTACAATGCAGAGTCCTTCTAAATTGGGAAACTTCATGAATGATTTTAAATAAACAGGATTCTAACAGCTATGAGAACATTTCACCTGTAATAATCATGTTGTGAGCTTCTGCATGGTAAATTAGGAGGGTAGAGGGTATTGGCAGGTCAGTCGGGTGCAGTGCAAAAGTGTAACCGATTATTGTGTGTGTATAGAAGACAGGGACAGTAAGAGAGGAACCAGGACAAGCACCTGTCCCTGACATATCACTCTCCCATTCCATCACCAAGTAGAACTTCTCTAACATGAGAGAACTCTGTGACACATTTCTAAAATGGCAAATGTTGAGGTACAGCCATGTGCTTTCAACAATTTGCACCATTTTAAGTTTACTTCAAACAGTGCTCATCATAGTGCCAATGTACAGTATCTTGTATGTATGAAAATATTTAAGCACAAGATTGCATTTTTTGAAATTTTAAGAACTCTTGAGCTATTCCAACCAGTATGATCATTCACAAATGATTGCAATCTCACTCATGCGGGCATGCCGGGGGGGGGGGGGGGGGGGAGGACGGCTTCTGTATTGTACAGTACGCGTAAATTTGAGCGTACAAGAAAGTAATGGAAAACAAAAACATAATAAAAAAAACCACAATCAGTGCTCATACTCCATGAAGAAAAGGCGACACAAGATCATGCTGATACCAGTAGCAAATTTGAAAGAGTGCGAAACCAAATCAATTCTTTTTGCTGCTGTATAATTTGTCAGCGAACTCATGCATTTGACTTTAGAATGATAATTTCAGAGAGATATGGGAAGCAACCAGTGACTGAGTCAGTACAGGCAAACTGTTATAACATGTTACCTAAGATCTTTGCAGGTTAAGGCACACCAGAAAGTAATTTAATATTCTAATATTGCAAGCTTTTCATAGCTCTAAACTTTGTGTCTGAAATAAATACTTATGGTAACCCCAAAACAGCCCAAAATCCCTCCCTATACAAGAAAAGGATACTTATCAGGCTGGGAGTGACTCCTAAGATAAGTGGAGGAAAACGGTGGAAGAAAAAAACTCCCAACTCCTCAGCTACCGTAAGGACGAAATCCGAAAGAAAAGTGCCAATCGAAAAAACGTGTGCAAGCACATTCTAAGCAAGGTAAACAGGGTGCTATGGTTGTGAGGAGACAAGTAAGCGAGGAGTGAAGTAAATTATGTGTCAAAAAACTGGCTATGCATTTTTGCACTTGTATCACAGATGTATAACAACCCATGGAATCCTTCAATGGGATGCCTGATAAATTAATCCCTACACACTGCTAATAGTGACCTAATGTTTGCAGTACGTTTGGAATGGGCAGGTTTGATGGAAGACAAGTAAGGAGCAGTGAAGCTAAGTGAAGGAATATGCAGTACTGCTGTGTATGTGTGTTGTTTTCTTTGGGTATGGAGAAGAGGGTTGGTGTGGGGGGGGGGTGGGGAGTACTGAACAGGGTACTGACATGCGTGTGATTTCTCTTCGGGATGGCAGAAGGAAGGCAGGTCTCTAAAAAGTGTGGATTTAATTAGTGTGGATTTGATTAAATGTTACATTAACTGAACCAAAACCTCAAATTGGCACAATTAAGTATCATAAAATGGTCTAGAAAATATATGGAACATGCTGCAATTAGGATTTAAAATACTTTTGGAGGCATAGGCCTCCCATGCCTCCTAGATTTATGACGTCTTCTTAAGTAAGGGTTCCTGGGAAGGAAAACAAAATCTGTCAAAATCATCTTCAGAGGACTTCCCAAGGAAAAAGATTCTCTTCTCACATTCTGCTGGTGAAAAGTAGCAAAACAAGAAATGATAGCTAGGATGAAAAGGAAAAAACCTGAATCCTGAATACTGTAGCTTCGTAACACCTTGATTTTATACAGCAAGTATATAGTATGAGACATCTGATCTTTGGTTTCATTAAAACTCCCTCCTGAAGGTGAGATGCTCTGATGACAAACATATCCACTTATAAAAGTAATTCTACTTCAGAAAGGATCCACAGTAGAGTAAAGAGTGATGCTGTTATATTGAATAAACATGTACCACCTTGTATACAAAATAGAACAATGTTTTAAATCCAAAATTTGATGACATCACAATCATTTATCCAAAGTTACACGAAGTTGATCAAAAGTTGGACAATTTTGAATTTGGAAAACATCATAGGCAAAGATGGACATTGATATCTCATGCTGGAAAATGTTACATCCAAAAAAAGCTGGGTGACATCACAAAAATCATGTCCAAAAATGTTACTGGTTTAGTGCACACAGGTCTCTCAACTCCTCTCCTTTACCGAGTTACTTCTTTGTTCTAGAGACAAGGTACAGTAGATGGACATTGCAGTTGTTTTGAGAGGACAGGTAAGTCATTTCTACAGCCATTTTAAGTGACAATCATTAAAACAAGACAAGGGACAAAGTATAAAAGAACTTCATAACGTAAGACATCAGTTACAGGGTCCATGTAAAAAAAAAAGAAAAAATTTTTTTTTAAATAATTTCAGGTTTATTCAACAGCACTCTACAGTAAAGAACACAAAATTATAAATATATGCTAAATTAGCTGGTGTCCACACTTGTCATTAACACACATTAACTCAACACATACTGTATACTGTATAATGATCAAAGTGTTGGGTGCATTTCACTAAAAGGCACAGATTAGTTCATAATTTGTATATCCACTGAAAAGAAATTTGAATTTAAAGGCAGCTTTTAAAGTTTAATCAAATCATTTTACTAAAACCTGCTGTATATTTCACAATATATTAGAGACAATTAATCAAACAATGACATGCTAAAATGTTTTTATCCTTCACCAAATGTATAATGAGTTAACAATAATCCACCTGGTTATTAAGATTTTGTCAACAAGAGTAGCTTTGAATGATGTATGGGAATTTTATTAACTTTTGCAAGTAGTTAGCAATACGTTTTAATTGCATCCTACAATACCAACATTAACAGGCTCTTCCATACCAGTTCAAAATTATCAACAAGAAGTTTGAAGTTTATTAAATTATAAAATGATTACGCTGCAGATGTCATGTTAAAATAGACATCAAAATTAGTTTGATAAATAAATAACCTCACAGCGGCGGAAACACTACCAGATATTAAATGCATGGAATGTACAGGTACCATCTGGGAGCAAATGCATATCTCTTGTTAAAGGAGTAGTTTGCTGATTGATAAATGTAATCAACAACTGTAGTCAGTAGTCATCTACTGTTGTAGACTGTGTACTTCATACATGTTGTTGACAAAGCAAGGAAGTATATTGCTAAAAAGAATGCAAAATGGTACCAACTTTGGTAGGTTAGGTACTAGATGGCATCTGAGTGAATATGTTAATTTGAAGATATACATATTAAGACACATGCAGAGTAAAGTTATTAATGATAACAAACCCAAGTGGCTAACAGAAGTGCAATGCTAATGACTGTAAAATGTTACCTACATTTGTAGGCTAGATAGATCTTTATCAGTGGCATGCATGCAAACATTTCTGCATTATAAGAGATAGGAATGCTCCTTTCTGACAAACTCTGCATGAGGGCAGTTATATGACATCACACTTCCTCCACTGATACCAATATGCACGTCATCTAACTGAACAGGAGTTCATAAACATCTTGCATATATATATATATATTCATCTCAACCGGATGTACACATGCTGTTAAGAAATTTTCAATGCTCTACAAGAACAAATCATCGAACCACAGATACTGCTCGCTGAGGGGTGAATAGAGTCCTGACTAATTTACTTTATGACAAAGGTTCAGAAATTCCTGTTAGGATGGTCAGCATATTTGTTTTATATAACAGTTGTAATGGAAGCATGACACTGGATGAGTTAATACCATGCTGAGGGGGCATGGCCTTTAGTCAGAAGGTGTAGCTTTTGATTACTGGGCTGTGAAAATTGGATGTAAGAACGTATTTTCTCTTGACAGGACTGTGATGAACATATCCCAAACTAAGGAAATATAGCTTGGTGCATCATACTGTATAGTAAACTCTTATACAAATATGGACAGTTTAACTACACAAAGGCAAACATGTACTGCAATTTTTGTATAGTAACTGTGACATTTTTTGAATTGAAACATTTTCTTGGTACTATGATATCCCATTTTCACGTTTGAAAACATAAAAGGTGCAGACTGGAGGAGGGATATAAATGAGAGATATCTTCCTTTGTTTAATGTATTGTTTGATTATTTTTAATTGGACAATTTTACCAAATTTTTTTGTTCAGTTCTTGAAGCAGAAATATCCTGACCTCCATTTCTGATCTTGTGAAGTTTTATTTTTCCTCTCTCTCTTTGGGTGGGGGGAGGGGATGTGGAAGCTTGATACTGGATGACAAAACCCCAGTAACCTCTTTACATATCAGCACTTGCATATAGGACCAGCTCATTGAATGAAACAATAGTCATAAACTCTTTGAGTTCTTGATGTCTCCCTAAAGACCCTCTCTGCTCCTCTCCTAATAATAGAACAAGAGCATTGTCAATGATCCCAACATTGTCTGTTCCAGATCCACCATAATTTATAATATCTCTTAGCCTCTCATTACAATTTTGCACATCTAATTGAACACAGTCTTCACAATCAGTGCAAACTGAGAGGTAAACATGGCAGGAATGTCTTCTCCCTTGGATACCAACATGAGGCAACATTACATTGACATTACAACCTACATTACTGAATTATTCAACATCCCATTACAGTCAGTGTTGTCTGGATGACCTTTAGTCCACATACTGTAGTCCAGGCAATTTAGAAATAAATAAAGAAAAGATTCCAATTTGCCAAAACCTTACATTCAAAGGGAAGCATCTATCTTTAATAAAGGTCATGACCAGTACTGGTCCCAGCTATATATGTTAGAATGTCAAATAATGTTCACTCATGCCCAGGGGGTGGGAGCTGGGGCACATGCCCCCCCCCCCACTTTTTTTCAAAAAAGGAAACGTGCCCTACTGGCAAATAAAATGTGCCCCTTTAATGAAGAACTGTCTTTTGGATATCTTAAGCCTTTGTTAATTTTAATATTCTATTTTAATTATTCATGTGCACCATAATAGTCTTGATAGCATACTAACACATCATATATATTAAAGTGATATGGCCGGTGTGTATCGGTTTATAGCATAATGAGTGGTGGTTGTGGAATAAGAAAGTGCCCCTCTGATGTTGTGCCCCCCCACCACTTTTTGGAGCTTCCTACCCCCCTGCTCATACTCCAATCTTGATGAGCAAGTTGCTCTACCCCTGTTGCATTTTCATGTCACTGAGACACTGAATATTCTAAAGTTACTAAAAACAGGAAAATAATTTGGTGAATCGGTACCCCCAGGAATGTGCGTTTGAAAACTCTTAACAACTTATAGCATGCTTAAAATTGAGCCCGATATGCTAAACCTTTAAAGCAGACATGTAATCGCCTTCATTTCCCATCGGAATATCTTGTGAAGTCTATTTCAGCTCTCTCTCTCACCTTGCTAAAACTATTTCAGCATCATATTACAACCCTTCATCACACTCTGAGTGGGCGAGAGCAGTGTGAAGACTGCATCCCAGCTACCTAAGCTCACCGCTTTTTATTTTTGTTATCTGTTTATTTCATTATTATTTGTTTACGTTGGGAGAAAGCCCATAGTCAGGCCAATGGATGGGCTGGACCGGCTGGCTTTTTAAAGTCTTGATGTGACTGACAGGATATTTTTGTTTGTCCCCTTTGGTAGATGAGGCAGTGCAAGCAGTAGTAAGCACTGTCAAGAGGGAGTAAGTACTGCAAAGCTCTGCAAGATGCCTTTCTCTTCATGACACTTGTACACTATTGGATGCTTCCTCACAGGTCAATGGCCTGCGAAAAATTACTCTCTCGAAAGACTTCTTAAGACTTCAAAGCAAAGTGACAGGTTGTAAATTGATCGCAATGGATGAAGATTGCCAGTAGTCACGTTGTCCACCATTACAGCAGTTAGTAACAGATCGAGTAGGTAGAATGTCAGCATAAATCGGTAGTTAAACTTACAATATGTATTCACAATAGTACAATACTTGTTGCTGCTGGCAGAGTTGAAAGCAATCAACAATCAAGATTAGATCATATTATGTGTGTATATTAGGAAGCTATATACATGGACAATACTTTAGAAATCTCTCCAAACACAGACTCACTGACGGTTGCTTGCTGTTTGAACTTGGAATGTATGTTCACAAAAGCACTTGTTAAAACTGCTGGTAAAGTTGCGAGACAATTGCAATCATAATGAGATTGTGAGGATAAATAATTGTGAGGGTATATGATGGAGCTACAGTCAACACTTCAGAAAACTCTCCAAACACAAATTCACTGAACGGTATTGACGATTGTTTGTTCTTCAGTGGCATAATCAGTGCTGCATATCAGTATGTAATCATGTCAAAATTAGAGAGCTGAGGGGGCTGCAGCATCCTGTAGACAGGCTGTGTAGGACAATCTTTTGGGAAGCTACAGTATAGACCACACTGTAGAAAACACTCCAAACACAACGCATCGAATGGTATTGCCGGTGGTCTGTTCTTCAGTGGCATAATCAGTGCTGCATAACAGTATGTAATCATGTCAATAGTAGGAAGCTAAGGGGGCTGCAGCACCCTGTAGTCAGGCTGTGTAGGACATGATCTTTTGGGAAGCTACAGTATAGACCACACTTTAGAAAACACTCCAAACACAACTCACTGAACGGTATTGATTGTTGTTCAACCTGTTGTTTCAACCTGAGGGGGCTGCAGCATCCTGCAGCCAGGCTGTGTACAGTAGGACATAATCGTTTGTGAGCACTCCACAGTTCATTACAATTGATACAGCTGGTCTGCAGAGATAATCCCAGTTAATAGGCATTGTTGGTCTGCTAACATAATCTCTTTTGCTTGATACTGATACAGCCTTGCTGCAGGGGTATTTTGCAGCTGCTGCAGCTATTTGTGTTGACACAAACTTAAATGAAAGATACTGTTTCTGGTATTACAAGTACAGTATAGAGACCTGCCTTAGATCAACAGGCTGACAATTACAATGGCTGTGCTTTACAAGATATGCCATTAAACAGTCAGACAAATTTATGTAACAAATCAGCAACCAATCTTGAAAGAAAGGCAGCGATCTTTTAAGAGAGTAACAGGTTATGATCAAAATGTCAGATGATTCATTTGATAACACTCATAACAGTGACTTAGTATGTAATCTTTTGTGTTCCAGATTCCACACTCAAGGCAATGCTCCTCTGCATATATGCAATCTCTATTGCCGTACCTTGATATTGATACCGTTGAATTTTGTAACTGCACTATAGCATTTCTTTTAGACACTGTGCCTTAACAAAATTCAACAACAAAGGGATAATAATCATAAAAATATAATACATAACAAACATAACAAAATATTCATCAATGTATTTACTGTACAGCAACAAAAAAATTATGTTAGCTACAAAGCATCCTTAGATTCAACCTTGCATCAACCACTCTCGGCTTTAATTACAACTTTATCACCATCTTGGAACCTCTTGTGTATTACAAACCTTACACAGACAAAAGTTGCACAGGCAATTATCTGAAGTGAAACATCTGTGTAACCGCGTAATGAGGAGATGTCATATACTGTAGCTTGGAGCAGAGAGTTCTAGCTTGCAGCAAAACAGATGGCTAAAAAAATTTGTTAAAATAAATCCTTAGGCTCTTTGAAGAGAAATACACAGGCTACACAGCACCAGACAGTCATGGCAGATCTGATTTACGTTCTATTCATAGATATCTGTCTGGGTTTTACAACAGTGTCGCTTAAATTATAAAATTGGTAAAATTATGATTTTTTTCTTTTTGGCTACACCCTACCCTCCCTTAAGGCATGCCACAGCACAAACTCAATAGGAAGTGACTGTCTCTGTTGAAATATATCCAAATTAGTAGTAACACCGTCATGACCCCAGAGTTTGAATACAGTTTAGAAATACTTCACCTGTGAGCCTTTGAGTTAAACTTCTTGTCTACTTCAAGTTTGTATTGGAATACAACTGCGGTACAATACAAAACATATAGTCTAGATGGAGGACAACATGGCTGACTCACAATCCGAGGTAATGATTAACAATACTGATGTCATAGTAACTGTCTAGTAAGCGTTAGCCCCTACGGCTACTATTGAGGTTTTAGCAATGCAAAAAAAAAATGGTACTTTTTGAGAAAAGTCACCTAAGTCAGACCCTGGACACAAGAACCAAAAAACTTGATCCATTCTCAAGCCCATGTTCCTTATATGGAGACTGGCATAGTGTGATCATGATGTTATGTCAAGACGTTACGTCCAAAGAAACTCTTTTTCAAAGGGAATCTCTTTTATGAGAAATCAGTCACTAACACATCTCTGGTACAACAGTAGAAAGAGTGGCCAAGTACATTAATGTCAGAACTGCTGAGCCTTCCAATTACTCCTTCACAATTGTCTAATATCAGCAGCTTTCCAAGAGTTTGAGGTAACCACTGAGCTGGTTAAAATGAACTAATTTCCATTACATTGACTAACTAATCTTGTTGTACTGTATGTGTCTAGACCTCAAAGGTTAAAGGAGATCGAAAATGGAACACAAAAAAGCAGCTCTTGATAGTAGAAAAAGCTAAAAGTAAATAATGTCTTTATTATTTCATGCCACCATGTAAATATACTTAAGGACAAATTCTGACAAATTCACACGATTGTGTATATCATGCAAACATATACATATTTCAATACTTCAATAAACAAGAGCCCAAGGGCACTGTGGTTCCTTGCTTGGGGTATATGACAATACACATCATATTATCAAGCAAGATTGGGCTGAAATAGTCCAAGTAATTGTCCTACATGTTCCCATAAAGTAACCAACACTATAGCCAACACTTTTGTGATCACAAAATGTGATCGGATTTTTTTATCAAAAGGCACTTTTGAGATCTAAATATGGCGTCGAAAATGTAAGAAATATAAGAGACCTACAAGCGTGTCAACAGATATGATAACAATGGTGACCTCAGATGACATGACCTTTAAGTTTCAAAATGTTCCACCACCCCATTCACAACTTGTCCCAAAATATCAACCATGTCACACATTGGCATTGAGATTTAATTGCATTAAATGTCCAAAAGTTAACTTTTGAACTTGTATGTAACTTCACACACAAAGGTCACCCGGAGGTCAACCAATTGACATTTTTGATCGGTGAGACCTAAATAGAGCATGACTGTAAAAATTCAAACATTTTTTCTTTGCCCATTTTCTCCCCCCATAATACTACTTTTTTAACATTAGCTGACCTTTGGTGATCTTGGATCACATGACCGTTAAGTTTGAAAATATTCCCCTATACCATTTGCAACTTGTCCAAAAAAATCAACCTTGTCACACCTTGGCACTGGGACTTATTGCATTAAATGTGTGAAAATTAACTTTGACCTCAAATAACTTCGCACACGAAGGTCAAATGGGGGTCAACCCATTGACATTTATGATCAGAAGGTACCTTTAACATCTGAAAATAGCATCGAAACTGTAAAAATCCACAAAACACGAAAAGGTCACCAGAGGTCAAATTGAGGTCAAGGGTCACCCAGATGCGGGTCGACAATTGGATTACATTGAAGCAACTCCCAACCCTAACGGACAATTTGTTCTCAAGTTGTCGCAAAAATACTAGTTTTTTATCATTAATTGACCTTTGGTGACCTTGTATCACATGACCGTTAAGTTTGAAAATATTCCCCTATACCATTTGCAACTTGTCTCAAAATATCAACTGTGTAACACCTTGGCACTGGGAGTTATTACACTAAATGTCTGAAAATTAACTTTGACCTCATATAACTTAACATACAAAGGTCACCTTGGGTCAACTTATTGACATTTTTGATTGATGAGACCTAAATTAGAGCATCAAACTATAAAAATTCAAACATTTTTTTCTTTGCCCATTTTCTACCCCCAAAATACTAGTTTTTTGACATTAATTGACCTTTGGTGACCTCTGATCACATGACCGTTAAGTTTGAAAATATTCCCCTATACCATTTGCAACTTGTCCAAAAATATCAACCATGTCACACCTTGGAACTGGGAGTTGTTGCATTAAATGTGTGAAAATTAACTTTGACCTCGTATAACTTCGCACACGAAGATCACACGGGTGTCAACCAATTGACATTTTTGATCGGAAGGTACCTTTGATATCCAAATCTAGCATCAAAACCAAACATTTTCTTTTTTGCTCGTTTCCTCCCAAAATAAGCACATTTTTTCTAATGTGACCTTTGACCTTTTGACCTTGGTTTCAGATGTAGTTTAATCTCCTGATTCCAAAAAACAAAACGAAAAGTCTGTACAACCATCCTAACTCCGATCGAAAAACTTTGACCCCATATAACTTCGCACATAAAGGTCACACGGGCCAACCTATTGACATTTATGATCAGAAGGTACCTTTGACATCTGAAAATAGCATCGAAACTGTAAAAATCCCAAAAACACGAAAAGGTCACCAGAGGTCAAATTGAGGTCAAGGGTCACCCAGATGCGGGTCGACAATTGGATTACATTGAGGCAACTCCCAACCCTAACAGACATTTCGTTCTCAAGTTATTGCAAAAATACTAGTTTTTTATCATTAATTGACCTTTGATGACCTCGGATCACATGACCGTTAAGTTTGAAAATGCTCCCCTAACCAGTTCACAACTTGTCCCAAAATATCAATCTTGTCGCACATTGGCACTGGGAGTTATTGCAGTTTTAATATTTTCGGTTTTTGGACCATAACTGACCTTTGGTGACCTTTGTGGGCACCAAAAACAATAGGGCACACCTTCACCATATGGCGGATCTATAGTCCAAGTTTGGCCTCAATCCAACATTCCCTTATTGAGATAGAGCGTACCCAAGCAAGTGTCACAGACACACACACACACACACATACATACATACATACACGCATACATACATACATACATACACACACACACGCCAACCTGACTGCATAGGTTCCTTTTGCTAAAGCAAGGAACCAAAAAATGCTTAAACTTGTGATTGTAGGATTCTCAAACTTTGTGACCAATTTAGCATATCAAGTTCTTTTTGTCTCACAATATACATCCCTCTATACAAAATACATCCCTCTAATTTAGAAAGTATATTGCACAGTTCAAGCTGAGATTGTTCTATGAGATATCATTGTGATGGACAATGCACTTTGAGTGTTGTGTAGACTGTTACAAACGTTTGGAATGAATCCTCTTCTTTGCTTACAATTTTATTATGAAAATGGTTTGGATTTACAAGTTTCCACAGGCAACACCCAGACTTTTAACAATTTCGGTCAAAGAGTAACCCTTTTTTTGTGTGTTACTTTGCGGAAGTCCCTTTTTAACCTAATCTTAATTTTTTCATTAAATAGTGAACTCAACCTTAATTCTACATTGGGTAAACAATGCTTCATTCGGTAAACATACACACATACAGTAACGAATTGTTGCTAGGTAAAAAAAAGAATGACTTTCAATAAAACGATAATTTAAGATATCTCTGGGCGAGGAGGAAGCAAACTCTTGAATTGGATAGCTTGTGTTTTGTTCATTAAAATGGTAGATTGAGCAGGCATCATAATGCATCCAGAGCTAAAGACCTGACCAAAGGGGTGTGCATTGGCAGAGGAGACAGGTAAGTGAGGGAAGAAGTAAATGGGTGATCTTCACCTTTAACAGTCTCTGAAAAGCTGAGCATACTGAAGGGCTCTTAAACTTATTCAACAGTCCTTGTAAAGGCCAAGCTGTAATGAAGCTGCAATATATTATGTTGCACATTGGATTTTAAAATTAAGTTCTGTAAATCGATGTTGAAAAAAAAATTATTAATTATACAGAAATGAAATTTTTTTGGAACAAGAAATATAATAAATCACATAGATTTGGAATTTGAATTTACTCACCTGAAGTTCTTTGTTTGATAGTTTAGCATTGGGTGGGATCTCTGCTCCGTGTACCACCAGAATTTTCATATCGTTACGATGCAGGAAGGCTAGATTAGAACTGAGAGCCTCTAACTACAAACAGAGAAACAAGTTAGAGGAAGTTAAACAAATCACTTTAATGCTTTATATTTACATAAACCTGATGCAAGCTTATGCGATGTATTGCGAAAAGAGTAATCTATGTCAGATATGAATAAGAGTATGTAACACACTGAAGAAGATCAAACCCTATCAAATGTTGGCTTATTTAAAAAATTTAGAAAACACAAAATGTTTTTTATAACATTTCACAAACTACAGGTTGAAATAGCCATTACTAATGCATTGTGTGAACTATAAAAATTATATTGTCTATAAATAATTAACATCACAGAAGTGAAATTGGATAGAAATTATGCCAATTCCTAATCTTAGGACATCTAATTTATTGAATTTGTAAAGAGAATAGCAGTGTGATCAGTTCTTCCAAACATGTCTTTTAGCCTTCTCTATCACCAGATAGGTTGCATTCAAAGCCAAGTGTGTTCTCAAAACTTCCCTGTACTGTACAAGTCTCTTACAGTACTTCAATGGAATGAATTTGTAGGAGATGAGGGTGGTGGTCTGAGGGCTAGGCCCAACTTTTTTTTCTGAAATTGCTTCCCATTCTTTTTATTTCTCTTTCTGTAATCTTACAGGTGGGGCTACGGTATACAAGTAACAAACCCAAAAAGGTTTCATCGTATTGGGGTTATATCTACTGTACGTTAGTCCCTCATCCTTTTCTTCACTGATAGGTATGACAAATAAACGGCAGAAACGAAAAGAAAACAATTGCGTTTTTCGTCAAACCTCTGGATTTTTTTACTTTAATATCTGTACAGTACCTTAACACCTATCCTTTAATATATATGAGTATGGCACTACCACAGTGCAACAACATGCACAATCTTTCATACTTGCTGTTCTAAGTTCTGAATATTTCTTCAGTCAAAACTTTATTTGATAACAATCCAAGAGGACGAAAAAAAGTCAGATTTGATCTCCTAAGATATTTGTTTGGATCTGCCCTAAAATGTCAAGTATTTACGATCCATTAATTCCCATTAACTCATTCCAGGGTCTTTTTCTCAAATAGGAAGTATATACTATATTTGATCCTCTGAGAAACTATTAGTATAAAGACAGTGATGTTCCCAAAAGGACCCCTAATTTATGGAATAACTGATTTCCTCCCTAGAGGTGAAATTTCTCATCTAATATAAGGATACTTCAAGAGGCAGTGTACGGTTCAAGAATGGTACTTGGCAAAGAATCAAGTTAATATAGTTGAGAGAGAGGCTAACGAAAACATATGGAGTCCAATGACATGTGCCTGACTTCTGTTAGGTAGTCCCAAGGAGATTTCACTAGGTTCATGTTGAGATATCTGGGCAGGGCCATATCACATCAATCATTCCATGTATGAAATTCAACATTACAGTAACATTCTGACATTAAAAAGTTAACACAGAGTCCAACAACACGCTCACCGTCTATAAATGTAAACAGGGCCTTACATTCCAGAAATTGCTAATTTCCTAACTCCTTATATATTATCTCAGGTTGCTCTCTGCCTATAATAGGACTAACTTTGCAGAAACAATGAAAAAAATAACTTCCATCTTGAAATCATAGATTTAGTATAGATGGTACTAAAGTACTTACAACATTTAACTAAAGGGAACCATTTTATATGCATGTATGTACTGTAGCCCTGAATGACTTCAGGTATATACTGTGTACACTAAATTATAACTGGCCATGGATTCAATGAAGAGAGATGCAGCGAAACAAGTAACGTCTCTGTGACAGATAGCGTTTAATGCTTACTGCTCCAACTTGGGGCTATTGGCATGCAGAAGCAATGGGCATCTAATTACAAACATTTCTCAGATGTCATTTACTCCACAGCAGTAATCATCAATGCCAAGTTACGATGAAACTATTACACCTAGGAATATTATCCTTGTGTAGTTCAATCTACAGTTCAAAATAGATAGATCTGTGTGCTCAACATCACTATACTTGTTCTTTCTTAATTTCCCTAGGTACTCCAGTAGGTCATGTCACGTTTAATCATGAACATGAATGTAAAAGTTACTAACTAAAGGCCCAGTCACATCTCACCGGATTGCACGAACGGACAAGAGTACGCGCGAAAAACAGTCATCCGGTTATTTCCGTTGGCAAAAGTTGTCGCGCATGCATCTGGGGGTTGCAACGTACCGGACGTTCAACGTTGAAAACGGATTACAAACGTACAAAGGACGGACAGCAACTGACGAACAACGGATGAACAACGGAATAACAACGAACGAACTAACGAACACCAACGGATAGTAACGAATTTACAACGGACAATTAACGGATAAAGAACATACAAAACGTAGGAGTACCGGAAAAGTAACGGACATATACCGGACTAGCAACGGAGAAGAAACGGTCTAAACCCTGGGCCTCCGGAGTGCCTCAAATCAGGGGACATCCTCATGAAGTTGATTATAGATTTTGGTCTTCCATTCGCAGCTCCTGCATTAGTTGGTCATAAAGACCACACTGCCGTCTTCTCTGTGGACCTATAGCAAGGCCATAGACCAGCATTTACGCCGAGCACGTCTCTTCCTTCTCTTCTTGACTTGTTCATTGGTCTTGATGTTGGCTTCAATGACAAGCATCTGTGCTTGTTAAGCTGACACTGTGGTCTGAATGTTTCCGAAGGGTCCATGATGTAGGTGTTGACGGTAGAGGTTATAGGAGCAGAATGAGGCGTGGGACGCTTGGAGTGGACAAGGTGGAGGTACGCTTCATCTCCGTTCTATGTCCGTCTGTTATACTTTCCTGGCCTGAGTTCTTCCGTTTCTTCCGTGTAACGTCCGTTACCTATCTGTTCATTGTCAGTTCTATTCTTTTGCACTTCCGTTATTTCTACGTTAGCGTCCGTCGAATATACGGTATAGGTACTGTACTTCTACGTTTCATCCGTTCTTTGTCCGTTAATGATCCGGTGAGCAATAGCAATAACCAGAGGCGAACGGAGAAATACAGTATGCCAAACGCATACAGAACGAACAAAACGCATGAGAAACTGATAAAACGGAAGCTTATCGGATTAGTAACGAATAAATAACAGAGACATTTTTCGGTGGATGTCCGTTCCAAGTTTTGTGCATGTTCAAAATCGACACCAGACAAACCGGACCCTCCCGGTAATGAAACGTAGACGGACGGAGGGAGAACCGCATACTAAACGGACACTAACGTACGTCAACGGAGTGCCATTTTTTGACCTCGTTCCCTCTCCGTTATTGCAATCCGGTGAGATGTGACTGGGCTTTAAGAGAATAAAATCTGAAATTTTCTCTGATAGGGACAGCTGATAAGAGACGAGTAAGAGAGGAGACAAGAACATTGTAAAGGCTCTTTACTTCTTCCCATCTACCTCACATACACTACAAAACATTAAGCTGTTGAAATCTTGGGATGTGAATGATAAATTGAGTGAATTACTACACATATACAGTACATATACATATACAGTATGTAGCAACTCACCATGTCTGGATTTTGGAAAATGTTTTGGTCCACTAGGACCACAGCGAATGGTTTTGATGGAATGCTACTCAGTCGCTGGAACTGCTTCAGCCAATAGCGAGCCTCTTTTGGGTCAGTTCCGACCTGGATAGAAAGCAAAAGAAAATGGTCATGGACGTTATATTGATAATCATGCACACCTTTTCAGAGCAAAGGACACTAAAGAACAATATACATGATAATAGTTCTGGACAACTGAACATGGAAATGTAATCTACACAACACTAGTTTGAGTACAAAGTCACAAATGTCACCATGTTGCAGTAATTTCAGAAAAGAAGCTTCAAAATGTTGTAATTTCAACCCCACCACAACCACATGACCTCCGCTCAAGAAATTGCTCTTGCACCACACCTCATCTCCTCATTAAAGCAGGTACACAAATCGGCTTGTCAAACCCACTTGTCATCTTTGGTCTATACATGTGACAGAGATATACAGTAACTGTTATGAACAACTTCCCTATTTCACTAAGAATATAAGTAATCATCCCATTTCGAGAGATCTATATCACATGCTAAACGTTCCTGTACACACAATGACTCAAAGACTTGAGCAAGTCTAAATATGCCATTTTTATGCCCCATGTGCTTCAATTTATTCAAAATTTTCTGTATATACAGTATGTACAGTAAAGCTTCTTTCTGTCATGGACATGGATATATATGAAAATACTTGACATCGTAAAATATTGAAGCTCTTTAAATATATATCATGACTAACAATGCTTACAAATATTGCAAGAAAAACAAAGAGAAAGTGAAAGGTTTTAGATGACAGCACAGAACTTGCAAAATGACAGCTCACAGATTTGTTTTTTCGTAAACAAGAATATCTCTCAAAAAGGAGTAAGGATTTCTCCTACAGTAGCTAGTAGTTGGAGGAGTAGAAAGATCTAGAGATATCATATTGATCTAAAGATGAAGGTTGGGTTTGTGTCTCCTTTTAGTAAACATCGCCTGACATATAAAATAAGAGATATACAATGGGTAAACAAACATAGGGAAAGTTATTCCCTCTCTCAGTTCATCTTCAAAATATGACAAAGGAAAAGCCATTGGATATCCAGGAGCGTAGTTCAAGAGGTACCCTCTTTGGTAGATTTTAATACCTTTGCCCCCTTTTCTTTAAAACAAAATTGCAGAAATATTCCTGAACTGAAGACCAACAAAGAGGAGATTTGCATTTGCAATAATTCAACCTTAAAATGTAATGATTACTATCACCAAACTTGCTTTCCTTTCTTATCAAGATCATCCTATTGCTGTTCCATTCCAACTTGATTGAAAATGGAAGATATTGCAATGTGTAAGTGTAATAATTTACTTTATTACTGACCAAGAACAACTCTCAAGGTACCTCTCAAATTAAAAAATCGGCAGCTCATATTGTTAAAAGTGAAAATCGACAAGGATGCATTAATTGATTTGATTTTCAAGATAGTGAAGCTAAAACATCGTACAAAAACCCAAAACAAAAATTATTGGCTGATTTAATTACATCTCGTTCTTTTAGTTGTTCAAACTGAGGTATAATAGAGACCATATACCCTTGGAAAAAAATTAATTTTAATATTTAATATTGAATGTGGATGTCAGGATAATGAACACAGTCAACGCCTGTTAACGATGAAAAGATGCACAACAAATTCATTTATATAGTAGTCAATAGTCATAAAGTATATTACTTAGTTAAAGTGATCTAGTTGTAAAAAAAGGTACAGAAATATTACACTGAAGTAGGGTTGGGCGATATATCGAAAATTATTATTATCGCGATAAATTTTTTTCAAGACGATATTTTTTGAGGATTGAACAAATGACGATAATTTCTTGTGAAAGAAATTTGAAATAACTGTGGATAAAAATGCGATTATATTTTCTCCGTTTTATGTGTAAATGTTATTCTAGCATTCCATGGTTAAGAAAGTTGAAAAAAAAAAGTTTATCAACTTCATTCACTGACTTTTGAACTTCGTAGGAAAACCGTCCTTTACATCATTAACTGTATAGAGAAAAAACCTCGAAAATCAGTAGAGAAATTACCAATTGTGTACGAACAGTAAGTTGGTACACCTTTCAAATTTTACGAAAGATCAAGGAAAAAAAACTTTCGAAAAATTCACGCGAAACTGGCATATCGTCCTAAATGCAACAAATGTCATGTAAACAAGGCTCTAGTACACCCATTTATGAATAAACCATACGACCACATCTGCTGTTAAGCGGGGGAAAAAGAAAGTATTTTCTAGAATTTCCACAAAAAAAGGAAAAATAATTATCCTACCATAGTTAAGAGTAGTACATAGCCTAACCACTTCGTCGGTTACGGATCTCACGTAACAACAACAAAAACACAACTAATTGTATTTCGCAAAGTTGACGTTTTCTACAAGGACATGGAAACAATATTTAACATTTAGTTAATCATGCCAAGTGGCCTATAACATGGGATTGCAAGGTTTACTTCATAAAGATGGCCATACTGTAGCTGTTGGGGCCTTGATATCGTGCTATGTCTGTATGGTATAGACTGTGCCTCGTGTATCATGGGGAACACATTGTTTTGTTCATGCGGATGAGTCGGTTGGCTTGAGGTGTGTTTTTACCTCCATGGTTTTACTTACCTTAATGTTACGGGGATATAAATTTTCTTGAACGTCTAAGATAATATTTCGCATAACTTTACCGATCCTTTACTGACTGACCTAATTAATTCTAGAGTGGAGTCAAAATAGTTTACTCCATGAAAAGTTTTTTTGGAAACGTGCCAAAAATGTTAACAAACAGGTGTTAGACAGGGGGTTGTTTGGCAAGCCTTCCCTGGGAAAATCCGCAGCACATGTAAAGTAGCCTACTGTGATATTTAAGTAGGGGTAAACACTGCAGTTAACTTGTAAGCTGATGTACGTATAGTGCACGCTGTTCATTGTTAGCCAGTCTAGAAACGGGGCTTTGCCGAACGTAGTTTGTTTCATAATATCGTCAGTTTTGTAAGTTAAACTTTTTAAAGATTGTAAGACAGGTTAAATCTCTTTTCATTTTATCACATAGTATAGCTACTCTAACTTGTCATTTTCAAATTTTCATCAGTTTCGTGACAATTTATATTCAAAAAGTTGTTAGTATTTTGAATCCTCAACTGCGAGTTTGTTATCGCCAGACACGCAAAAATACTAAAATTTTCCGGGGGCCTTCGCCCCTGGACCCCACGCAAGGGGTTCCATCCCTTGACCCCACTGGGGCCCTAAGGCGGGTCCCTTGACCCCACGCCATTAAGCTCGCACGCAACAGGGGTTGGTGTGTTCACTGTGCGAAAACACCGGTGGTAAATCGGCAGTTGTTTTTAGTGTGTTTGTGAACACACTAAAAACAACAAGGAAAAATTATCGTAATTATCGAAATATCGCGATAATTTTTTAACTATTTATCGTGAAGTTAAAAAGCAAATATCGCCCAACCCTACACTGAAGTGTGAATTTAGAATTTCATTGCATCAGTTACTGTGATGCATTGCACTTACTCGTGTATTAAAAATTAAACACTTCATGACTCTGAACATCAACTCTATTTACACCTCTGAATAATCCCTTCCCTCGACTCAGTAAAACTAAAATCATATATTATATTCAAGATGATAGTAAACGCCATTTCAAATCAATACCTAAAAACTTGCCCAACCCTTTTAAAAAATGAGTAGTTACAATCATGTGATAAAACTCAGAAATAATTCGAAATAGTTGCAATAAACTATTCTACAAGTCTCAGCTTGTAAATATTTGACTAGTGTGTAACTTGCAATAACTTGAATAGTACGTGTATCCTAACATAGGCCCACACATAAAGTGAAAACCTCAGCCTAACCTTGGGCTAACAACAATATACAATCAGATCATAATAAACGTTACAAAAATGTATGATCATTCAACATTTGTGAAATATTGCAGAACGGATAACTTCATTTTCACGGACATGCCATAATGCTAATTTGGTTGTGTCTTAACCACAGTATATCATAGGTTCGCTGTCACTTGTTCACAAGCATCAGACTTGCCAAAGTTGTAAACATGCTTGTGGTTGTATATATAAACATATATATAATATCTTGTATCAGCCATTATCTCTCTCAATGATAATTCTCACAAACTCGGTAGCATTGTTGATACAAATCAATCCAGTGACATCACCATTTTCCCTTTGTGAAATATTTGATGTTTAGCTATATAGTACAGTGTATGTAAGGTTTAATTTGATAAAATGTTCATACACCAAAGTTTTGGAAAATACGGCAGTACCATAAGGACCGACTGTAGCCTCAGACCAAGATTTACGAAGGATACGTTTCCAAAGTAACTGTACCAGTAAATTTGTGAGCCATAATGTACTCTCTGATGTCCTCATTCAGTTCTCTGTTTGATCTGTACTGAACCAATACAGCCTATACAACAGTATGGAGGCAGACTTTGATTCCAAACTAATTTTTGAGCTTTCAGCAAGTTGCATTAGATTCCATGATAGCCAATTGGCCATCAAGCTAGTATTTCGCAGTGAAAACCATAGCTGCTGGAGTGCTGGGATGTATGTGATGCAGCACCCCACAAATTGGTGGAGAACAGCACTGTTCTCATGATGACACTCCTCTATCTATATATTTAATTTGCTTTCTTCTTATTTCTTTTAAGCAAACAACTAATAAAAAATACTCATCAATAAAAACAGGTTAAGATATCCTTAATACAAGTACAAGTGACTTACATCATCATCTTTTACCCCAAAAAAACTCCCCCCACCAAAAAAAAAATTAAATACATAAAATGCTTCCTATAATACGTCCTAAAATGCTTCCTATTATAAGTCCTACAGTACAGGTACATCCTAAAATACTCCCCAAATTATGACCTCTACTACTAATAATCTCTTTCATGGAAAATCAAAAGCAAATGCGAGAGAATATAATATTAATTAAACAATGTTTCTACGTAATTGACCACGCTATTGATCATGTCAACACTTGCTGTAAATATACTGCAAGTCTGTAACCAATGATTCTATTTACATAACAGACAATGATATCACAAACACAATGAATGTATATGTACATCTAAATTCAATAAATGAGATGTAATATAAAAAATCATCTTTCCATTCAGCAATTATAAATACTTGACATCTAACTTCAAGAAACTCCAACAAACAACAAGAAATTTTAATCTGATCATGTTCAATATTACCCTTGACACATGTATGTAAGTACTGCTTTGTAATGTTAAATTACATTAGTTTAGATTTCCCATCAGATCTCTGTAATTTGAGCATCCTAAGTTGATAAATATTATGTTTGGGTCTCAACATTCAAGTTATCAAAGGAAGGCGCTTGCTTCAGAGAATCGCAACACATGTCAATTGCGAGTAGCAAGGACGTCATGTTAGTGCATAGTGCAGTTGTTACATGGAGTAAATAATGGAAACATTTGTCAAATGAGGGCAGGCCTAACAGTATTACACCTGAGTCAACTGGAAATAAGAAAAGCTGCATCTAAATATTAAACAGTTATAATACAGTGAATATGAATAAATGTACAGTCAAATACAAATAGTCACAAGCTTCATGAGACCATTGTTTTTAACGTCTGTATGTCAAATAATGGTAAATTTAAAATCAAATTTCAACCAGCAGTTTACACCCATTATCGAATCACTTTTTCCTCTTCATTTTGACTTAATTTAATTCATCTTTTTGAAAGGTCAGACTGCTGGGCTTCACTATTTTCATTGTCTGAACAAAATGCCAGCACTCAATAAAGAATGATCTTCAAACAACTGTGACGCAGATCATGTTAGCTCACTTACTGTTATTTAATGATATTAATTTTATTTACATTATAACCAACTGTAACTCTGCAAGGAGTTATCTGTAAGTATATATGTAATATTTCTATAAATACTTCTTGAATAGCATGCCACTGACCCTCATTTGGAAGTTGGAATGACAACAGACAGGAAATACTCTTATTCAGTGTTCACATTTTCTCTAGCAGTTTGAGGTCAAAAAAATGTGTTTATTGAAACATACTGAGAATAGGTACAGTGATCTCTGTACAAAATCTGCTATCTTTTTATGTTTATAACCATTTTGCTATACAATACCAGATCAATTGTTATCTACAGGACAGTATTATACCAAAGGTCATTTTCTTGAGATTCTAAGGTTTTAAACTCCCACATCACCTCAATATCCAAGAACTACCATTGGTCTTTGTCCTTTTATGTTACTAAGATTCTTTTCCCACTATTTTATGCTCTTAAACTGTATGCAGAGATCATGCATGCACCCATTTATGGATTCATTCATTCATTTTGTAGCTGTTTAAATATATCTGCTCTGAGAGTAACAAACCAAACATGATTGCTCTCAGAACACTTTATTTAATGTGAAAAGCACTTTGTTGTAATGGTTTGCATTGTCCCTGGGATAACATAGCGAAGAACCTTCACTTGCCAAAGGGTTTTACAGTAATTAACTACTTATTTTTCACTGAAATAAATAAGTTACTGTCCTTTGCTTATGTACTGTAGTTATGAACTTGATACAGTATGCCAATGCTAATGATGTTGCATTTAATTGTGCTGAAATAACTGTGACATGCACTTAACAGTAACAGACAGTTCACATACAGTAAATCCCAATAATGAATTATGTATGCAACACTGGAGGTGCATTAGCAGAGGCATCTTAGTTGCATAAGAAGTCTTCTACAGCTTTTAGAACAATTGGCAATCTTTTGTATTGTTCACAATAAGCTCATTCTATGGTGAATCAAGATCAATAATAGAACCTGGTGGAGGAAAAGGGGAACTGTATTGAAGAGACTTATAACAATAGGCCTAGTGACCATAGTCCAAGCACCTCAGTGCATCATACACCATGAAAGGTCACAATGAAAGTTACAGTGTTGTGTAATGTACACCAGACTTAACCTTAGCCACACCGACTCCAAAATACTTTATTGCCCCTGTGGGAACCAACAGTGTTAGTAACACAATTCTTTTATAGTACATGGAATGATATATCTGGAATCACATCACAAAATGCGACATGTATGCAAAATTGTCAAATGCAGAGATGTATAGTAGTATTGCACATGGGAACCATATAGTGTACTGTAATATATTAAAGAGACAAAGGTCAGAACCTTCAAATTTGCCACATCAAATTTGAAGACTAAACAAACTAAATAGTGGAGTTTGATACTGTTTCTATTGAACCACTATCCATGCATGGAGGAAATATCTCCCCCCCCACCCCTCCCTTGGTGTTTGTTCACCCTATCAATACAGAATGTGCAGACAGGAACACTACTCCTGTCCAAAAACTGAAGTCAGTCAGTGCTGCCTTTCTCACACAACTCCTCCCTGCATGTACAGTGATTACATAGAATCATTATCAAAGTTCATTATTTTTAGTCTGTTATTTTGATTGTTCTTCAAATGTATGCAATTGGAACAGGCTGTTAACCAATCGAAATCATCTTTAATGTGATTTGAGGATACATACACAGATATCATTTCCCAATTCACAAAACTTATTCAAATTATATACATAATAGGACTTGTTTGCTTTATGACATCACAAACACAGGTTATTGTGCAATTTATTCTTCCAAAACAAAATAATTCAATAATTTTAAGTTATTTCAGTAGTTGACCGAAATATAAAGACATCTGGAAAACATTCATGGGCAGTGTAAATTTTGTAGATTTTGACCACCTTTTTAAACATTGCGTCTTCTATCAACATGTTTTCCTTTGATAATTGGTCAATTTTGATATTACAAGCACATTCATAATGCCATGTATGTAAAGTATGCTAAATTTTGATACAAAATTACAATGTTGTTCTGCTGTACCATTTGCCTATTAAATTATAGAGATATATTTTAATACAATTACAGAAGATTCTTTGCTACCCCTCTTGTTTGAGTATGTCACTAACATATCTGCATGACTACCCACAGTGCCAAGCTTTGATACCCAGTATTCTAAAGTAAAAACTCTCAAATTTTCAAACATTCATTGTCTGGAATTTCAAAGAATTGTTTGTAGTTTGAGAATATCCATCCTTAACTGATAATAATTAGTAACAAAAGTAACTCAACAACGTGAATTATTTGTCACAACATATGAAAAATATTGAAGAACAAAAGGGAAGCTTTACGTAGACAGGACTGCTTTTCTAGAAGATTGCTGAACTTGGCATTCTCTAAATATTGTCTGAACAACAAAATCGAGTGACCAACAAGATCATGGATCATATTTAACTGTTGTTGTAGTCGCTGCCAATCAAACAATGTATAAGGTTTGGCTTTCAAAGAAAGATTTTTTGTCTCCCAGATGGTTGGACAACCATGCAAGAGCAGTCCTATTATGATAACAGTATATATATATCAACCTACCTCTTCTAAGAATCGTCGCAAATCATGGTTTAATCCAGGCAAGAAGTGGCTGCTCCAGCGGTACTGGGAACTAGCCATCTTCAAATAGTCACTTTTGTATTGCTGCCATTGTAGCATGTAGCCGTTCTGGCTACCGTGATTCTTTGGCACCTTGATAGGGTTCCACAACGCACCCAGTTTATCCCCCAGGACGGATCGTGGTGATAACCAGCTGCCAGTGGAATGGTTCTGCTGATGGCAAACTGTGTAAAATTTCCAGGCAGGTCTCAAAAGGTTGGAGGTATGCCCAGTCTTACAACTGCAAAAACCTAAACATCTCCCTGATGTACACAACTTGCATATATGCCCCGAGAAGGCATTCCGAGTGTGGAGCAGGAGTTGAGCCATGGCTAGGATCTTACAGGAATACCAACAGCAGATTCAAGCTTGTTACAACTTGGATAAAAGTTTATGTGGAACTGCCACTGAGTACCATTTATCTGTCACTGTTGGCATGTTCAGGATGCTAGTAGTTCCAAGGTGAGAAACAGTGATTGGCCAAGCCATCACCTGAAAAAGACAAAAATGTACAGGTAGTACTGAGATTTTCATGCTAAAATTAGTTAATTTGTTACAAATGCATGATTCTGCGTGCAGGACACAATGTTTCAGCCAGGGATGCAAAATCTTCAAAATGCTTGCCTCTGGGCGGATGCCAAACTTTTTATTTCAGAACAAACCCCAAGTACACACACTCACAACTATGCCTGTTCAAACCATAAAACAAATACATTTTGAATGAATGAATGTCTTTCTTTCTTCTTTTCAAAAACCACAACTTCTTCAGAAAAGATCCAAAATTTCTTCAAATTGCAGTACTTATATACACTGCAAAATGACTGTCAATTGTGCAACTCTTGATCTAATTTTCATAATTGCCAAAAGTACCAATTGAAGCTGGAGTGTAGGTAGGGGTTGGGTCAACTTGCCTAGGCTATAGTATATGCTAATGAATGCAGAAAGGGGAAATTTACTCCACTAAGTAATGAATAAATTTCCATAGGAAAGTGATAAAGGTAATACACAAACTTTTCAACAACATTTAACCTTCAAGTGCTAAGACTTGCGCAAAAAGAAACGTCTAATGCCGGTAATCTGACCTAGTTTCGAATGAGGTGTAACAGCAGTGTTAGACACCACCAATAATCCCAGAAATACACACACAGCTTGCTACCATCGGTAATTAGACACTAGTGTTCAGTCAGTACATACAGCTGCAGTCAATACCCACAGCACAGTGTATAAACGATACAGCGATGGACATCTCAGGTCCAGCTAAAGATAACAAGGTATCACGTTTCATTACTGTCTGCATTTTGTAGCGACACGAACAAAACGTCACTTGCAAGCAACAGAAAGTTAACTTTTTCAGATGGCCGCACGCGGTTTGGGCGAGTCTTCAATGCCTTTCAGTGATGTCATTCGAAAATGGTTACTAAGTTAGTCTATGACCATACTACCTGCATCACAATTAGAGTCATTTTGTTGTTGTACTGAAGGCCTTAGTTATTGGTTACATCATTTTTATTTTTATGCTCCAACTTATAGTCATAGTATTACTATATGTAAACTTGTCCAAAACCATTGACAGAAACACACACCAGCTCATGATATCTAGTACTCAGTAGTAGTATTTCATGCCCAACCAAATAAAAAGTTTGCCTGATACTTGATAGAACGTTACATACGCCAGCTTAGGTCTAGCCTATGCTATTGTACTGTAGTGGTCTACGTGACGAACAACATTCAGCTTCAAACTTTAACAAGAGAAAGTTTTCAAACCTGTGCAAAGAAGGCCTTTACGGATAAGAAACGTTTATAACAAGCTGCATGTCTTATAGCGGTGAATTTGTCCAATTTCAAGTAGATCGCCTGTCAGGTTTCTTGTCACTGAGGTTAACAACAGTATGTCATACTCATACCCAACACACAAAATCCTGTTAGCAACAGCTCGCCGCCGAATAAGACCGGGGATGTAATTACGCAACGTGTGTGATAATGTGGAAAATAAGCATTGACTGAACTGCCATTTGCAGACGACCAGACACAAGTGAGTGATTTCGTCAGACAGCATGTTCTTGAGGGCCAGAGTTCAAATCCTAGAACTGAATAATTACGCGCCAACCGGATCACAGGAGACAAACCAATACGGAGAGAAATATCACTAAATCCTGGAAATACTTAACGTAAATACATAATTGCTATAAAGATGCGGTGTAGAGAATGAACAGAGAAGAAGGAAGACTATCGGAATAATCTGCAATATAATTATTTTAACATTACTAGTCAGTTTGTAATGAAATATCGAACACTTTTTTAAAGATATTTGTGATTACTTGAAATAATTTATCACATGCGCTCCATACATGGACAAGTAAACTTGATGACATGCAAATCCCACACCTGTGCTTTTATGACTTAATCCTTAACTATCAAGGGCGGCGGAACCGGGGGGCACAGGGGGCACGTGCCCCCCACTTTTCCTCAGGTTAAAAATGTGCCCTTTTTCTCCATAAAAATTGAGGTGTCTCAAGTTAGCAAGAGGCCAGGGAACCAGAATGAACACTCGGGAAGGGCCGTTTCCGGCCATCTGAGGGGTTTGTAAAACCAAAAATTTTCTTGTACGCTCCGCGCCAACCGATGGTGGCGCTCCGCTCAGATAGTCGTGCATACAACTTTGCAAATCCTGGCTACGCCCCTGACTTTTAATGAATTTCTGTGGGTCAAACTCAAAGCTACTTCGAATGGAAAAAAATTGGTTAAGATATTAACAAGAAATAAACTCTAATTCGGAAAATTCCTACATTAGCAACTAGCATGATTTCACCTCATTTTGTCTCAAAAGAAAACTTGTTCCTTGTTTCCCAATTTGCACATTGGATATTGCAGTTCTAGTATGCGTATTTTCCTTGAAGGGGGGGGGGGGGGCGGGACGTTGATCGAGTGATGTGTATACGCAAATAAGTTAATACAATAAGAGTTACCAAAGGTACTAAATATAAGGCTGCATCAGTCCAATCGAATTTCTGCAAAGTGCCCTTTGATGTCGGTGACCCCAGATTAAAAATGCTTCCGCCGCCCTTAATTGTTAACTATCATATGTTCTTTCTATTAAGCCTGAATTCAGCTTACATTTGCGAGCCAGCTATGTTAATACCAACTAGTGAGTGAATTATGCGTGTAGCGCTTGGAGTGTCTACTATATAGTAACCTCAGATCACCGTGATCAAACCCTTGCAAATTGGAAGAGGCCGAATTTTCTAGACAAAGTTCAAAACTGATGTTGTACAGTGTAATTTTTGTGCCTTCCGTGCATATAGATTTCTGATTTTCGAGTTCAAAATGGAGATGAGAGAAGGGGTGGAGTGGACAACGATAGCTCAGTGGACGCACTGACCTGCACTTCACCTCCGTCAGTATTTTAGAAAACGAAAAACTTGACATGGGCGAATATTCTTAGGTAAAATACAAATACCTAACCAGACACGTAGCCAAGGGCCGGGGGGGGGGCGAAGGGGGCAGATGCCCCTTCCCCCTCTTGAGCATATTTTTAAATTTTTTTTAAAAATGATTTTATGATATCGCTAGTATTTTCAAAAGAGAAAATGCTAAGATGCAACTTACAAGGCCTGGGAAGTGCCATTTACAGCGATCTGGGAGGCATTTACAGCCAAAATTTTCTTGTACGCTTCGCGCCAACCATGGTGGCGCTCCGCTTAGATAGTTTGCCATGCGAATCTACAGTTTCGCCCCTCCCTTGGAAAATTCCTGGCTACGCACCTGTTCCTAACTGACAGAGCCCTCATGTCATTTTGGATTAGTGTTTACAAGATACAAGTGAGTCCCTGACGCTGTCCTTGAAACTCAGATACTAATCCATTTTTGGGGAAACTCACTTCTCGTTTCTTACACGTTTGGCGTTCGTTCGTAATGTTAGTTGATATGAATATTCATATTTGTATGCCTTAGCAACCTTTCCGTCCAAACAACCGCAAAATGGTAGATACTGTTCAACGCTATTTGTAAAATTGTGAGTAAACTTGATATGTATTTGAATCTAATTTCAAATTTGTCTCTGGATAAAAGTATATCTTTCTTTGCAATATAAAAGATTAATTCAAATGAAGCACTTTTTGGGCTGTTGCCTCGCAAATTGGTTTTGACCTGACTGTAATTGAACTGTTGCGCCAATCAAACCTTACACTATTCTAGTATTGCATTGGTACCGTATTCGCGAAAGAACTTACTTGAAACTTCGAAATTTAGGCTACACAAACTCCTACTTCCTAGTCTTGTTGTTCGTCTGGCTGCCTACAAATAACTTATGACCTACTCTTTATCCTTATTCACTGAAGCAGCTGGATATAAGGTGAAATCACAATCCCACATTGAAAGCCACCTAGCTGGAGCGTGGTTTGGTGCTTTAGGCCTAGGCTAAGGTTACACACAAATTAGCCTAATGTTTACGCCCATTAAGACTAGGATAAACAACCCCATGACTCAGTGCCATTCAGAAAAAAATCTTGTGGGTGTTGTGACAAGAAAATTCAACATGTTTTCCGATTTTTGTGTTGAATGTCTTATCTTACCCTTAGTAAATATGTTATTTTGCCTAACTTCTAATTGTGTGTTTCCAAGGGGACAAACTAAAACGAATGACAGCGAATGAGGGAATGACAATTGACTTTGTACAGGGTTAATTATCATTCCCGAATAACAGTGTTGAGTGGAGATAGAATGATTAACGGAGTGGAGTAAATGCGGTTACTGGTTTTTTGCGCCAAAGATTTGAGGAAAATCGCATGTTACGTGGTTGCAGGGTTTTGGTGTAATTTACGGATAGAAACCACAGGGAAAGTTTTTGTGTGAGAATGGGCTTGAGTGCTGTGCTTTTTACCTCTGTAGATTTATATAGAAAGATAACTGAAGCCGTTTCAAGATGATAGTATTCCGGATAGTTTCTAACAATTAATATCGGAAAAATGATGTTAAATTTACTTTTTAAAATCAGACTTACAGTTTCGCTTACTCTAAGGTGCGTTTGTATCTTGTCCGTACTTTACTAGATCTAGATACCCAGGAAGTCTGAACTGTGATATCCGGTTGAAGCAAATGTCTGTGCTGTCATTACTGTCATTCGTTTTAGTCAACGCAATTTTTTAGTGTGTACAACATATTGTCATTCGTTATGTGTAACGCAATTGTCATTCGTTTTAGCAACACCCGTTTCCAAGCACCTACTGTTATGCCTTATTTATGGACTGCCTTAAAGTAGGCTAAAGTTAGGCTTAGGCCTATAGTATTCAAGTATTTAATGATAAATTGTTTAATGTGATGAGAAGGGGGCCAAGTCATTCCGCCATGGGTTTCCGCCATCGGTACGTTCCGTCATGGAAAATGTGCTCTTTCCGCCATAGAAAAAGTGCCATTTCGCCATGTTACCGCCATGGCAGTAACGCACTTTTGTATGGCGGAAAGAGCTCATTATTGTGGGTGCACTGTATTTGCACTGCATATTGCTTCGCTTCACTCTATCTAGGCCCGCAAAGTCCAAAAAATTGTTCTTTTAAGTCGACAATCAGAATCGGTCTTTTTAATAAACAATCAGCCAAATTTAATTTGATTTATTCAACCACCTATTATAAATTTGAAGACAGTGCATCAACTCTTACAAAATTACAATGAAAACTATTCAATCAACCTGTACATTAAAAACTGTATCAATTCCACAATCTTGTCTTAACTACACAATTCAGTCTATCCAGCGAATTGTCACATTTGAAAACGATACGTGTGCCTATCCTTCCACGGGATTCAAAGAAAGTTTCACCGATACATTCATGTATACCACTGTAACATCTATTCCTAAAATGTACCTTTCTGCCATAGGTTTCAAGCCTTTCTGCCATGGTGGAAAGGATCAAAACTTATGGCGGAAAGGTATGGCAGTATGTACCTATGACAGAATGGCATTAGATCCTGATTTGAAGGATGTTCAATGTCTGGTTTGGAGACTTTAAATTGTTTAATCAATATAAACAAATTAAAATTATTTCCCACAAGCTATTTTCAGTTACAGGGATTTTTTTTTCAAATTAATGAATGATAAATCTCAGCCTGAGGTATATATGTTATTTCTGTTGGTTTTGTATCCAGCACAGTTAGCTGAAGCAACAGTTAGAAAAACTTCAGAATGGGGCCTTTTGTTGGGCCTGTTAAATTTTGGGAGAATCATCAGAGGTTAAATTTGTGTTACTGGAAAAAGGCGCATTCCAAGTTGTGTTATACATGAATTATTTTGTATATTGTAAAGATCGTTAGTGGTGTTGTAATATTAATGTGATAGATATACATGCAGAATAGCCATGTTTGTTTTTTTAAATTCTGACATTCTTGCCCTTGTCCCCACATAACAGTTTGCAATTAAATTTAATAAATCGTTGTGATTTGCAGCCAGAAGCCAGGCATAACTTCGCACAATGCTACTATCTAACATTATTTTATATTTTCCTCTGGATATTGATTGAAATTTCAGGAAATTTTAGTCAAGAACATAGTTTATTTATTTGTATGTGAAGTTATAGGTTATTTGATATCCTTACAGTAGCTGCTCATTGAGTGGACAAATTTAATAGACCTAACTGATTAATTGCATTGATCTCTCTGTTACCTTGCAGCCATGAATCACCATGCCAGTTGCTGTGGCACAAAGAACACATGCAAGCAGATTTAAAGACCGTAAGGTCAAACAACACCCCAAACAAACACATTTTGGCATTGAAGTTGCCAAAGGTTTGGTCTGGAAAGAATGGGAACCTGGTGGAGAGTATACCAAGCATGTTATCCTTAAAAATGTTAATGTGAAAACCCAGAAGTTTAAGTACAGGTAAGTGATGAACTAGGTAATCTTTTGGTTTAAGTTGGAGAAAAACCCTCAAAGGATCCTTGCAACAAGAGAGTTCTCTGCACAGAATGTGGCTAAATTCGAAAAATAATAAGCAAATTGTGCATGGTAATATTGAGGTCTTTATTGAGGCATTTAAGTCTGAAGTTTGGACAGATTTGATTTTTTTTTCTTTCTAAGCCACAAAACTCAAGTTGCATTTGGTGACACATTAACAAAGATGTCACTGTCATGGATTTTGGCACTTTTTGTGTTGTATGAGAATGCTTGCATATAGATGACATTTACTAAAGATGGAGTATTCCACACCCACATAGGCCACAACTAATAAAACCATACAGACTACTTCCAGTGAAGATAAGCAGACTCCTTCTATGAGAGGCATGCTGGGAAAAAGTGGGTGAACAATCCTGAAACTTCTGAAGAAAATATATCATTAGAAGACATTCCATTGGGTCTCAAGTTTGCTTCTTTAGTATCAATCAATCGGAGCGAAAGATTTCAGTCTTTTCCCGGGAAAATGCAAAACAAGATAGGACTCACAATCTTTCACTAATCAGGATATGTGGATCCTTTAGGCTTAAAGGCATCCAAGACTCGCCCCAACCCTGTGCGGCCATCTGAAAAAGTTAACTTTCTGTTGCTTGCAAGTGACGTATTGTTCGTGTCGCTACAAAATGCAGACAGTAATGAAACGTGATACCTTGTTATCTTTTATCTAGACCTGAGATGTCCATCGCTGCTATGTACATTGTGTTGTGGGTATTGACCTTAGCTGTATGTATTGACTGTACACTGTGTCTAATTACCGACGGTAGCAAGTTGTGTGTGTATATTCTGGGATCGATGGTGGTGTCTAACACTTCTGTTACACCTCATTCAAAACTAGGTCAGATTAGGGGCATTAGACGTTTCTTTGTTTGCGAGTCTTCACACCCTTTAAACACCATAACAGCTTACCTTACCTGGGTATTGAGTGAGATTTTGATTCTGTCTGGCCCTTTGCTCCAACCAACGATTTTTCTTCTCTGGCCCTCGTAGAAAATTGATTGCAAACCTCCGCAAAGCATGATAATGTTAATTCAAGATAATTACAGTGTTTCACTTTGATTTAATATCAGTCTATAGATCTGTTCCTGAAACCTCAAACTTGAGTGATACTTTCCTACTTCCTACTATTTGGTTTCATTTTGTTTTGTAGCTCTCCCAACTCTAGGTTTTTCTCCACTCTCTATCCGGAGCCCATCGTTCTGAGTGCTGGAACAAGTTTCAAATTACCAGTGACTTTCAGACCGCTGGAGAAGAATATTTACGAAGACAGTATAGAATTCTATACACAGGTTGGTAAAAAGATTTGTGCCGGGATTGCCTAAGGCATTTATGCATCGAAAATAATGTACGTTTTCACTGAAATCCTTACTATGTAAAAGTATGCACTCGAAACCAACAATTGCTTTTGCAACCTTTGAAATTTACAAACCGGCCCATCCAAGAAGGTATACCAATATATTGAATATAACTTGTTTGAACTTCATTTTCAGTAACTTTCAAACAGATTTACCTCTAAAAATATCTTGATACATAATTGTGCGTTTCTCACATATATTTCCTTCGCATGCACATGAGATAGAGATCTTTCCCTGAGAAGTGATATTTCCACTGCAGTTTGAAAGTCAGTGGGATACCTCAAAACAGAGATATTTCACTCTAATAATAACAGAATACCATTTAAATCAAAACATTAAAGACTTCTGTTTTAACTTAACCCATAAGCAGTATTATGATGGAGGTTTTTTAAATCTATGTTCAACATCTTTGAACAATAGCAATGAAAGAGTCCACTTTTGTATTTTATAAGCACGGTGTTGTGTATACATGATACTTAAGCACACTGTTTAATATACACTCTACCTGTTGTGTATGTCATTTCCATTCAGGACGGCTCCTTCAATGTTCCCATCGTGGCAGTGCTGCCGAGATACGTGTTATCTTTACCAGAACATCTGAATTTTGGGATGTGCGCTTCACAGTACCATGTGGATAGGACATTTGAACTCAAGAATGTTAGGTGAGTATTTTGTTTCTTTTATTTCTGCCATTACATCACAATGATGTACATTGTTAATACATAGTTATATCAATGAGGCAGTGGGACCAGAAGTAAGATAAATTCTTGACTCTGGTCCCTTTCAAAGTGAAACAAGAAAATTTAAATGTTATATTGAGAAAAAGAAGAAAAGTGTTTGTAATGTCAGTCATAATGGAGTCATCAACATGCTGTACCATTTGGACTATTTGTTAACAATTATCGAGAAAGTGCACATGTTCAGTTCTTCTACGCATTCGTCTAGTCCTGCAAGGCCCAGGTGCCACTTTTCTGCTTTGGAGCACGATTTCCTTTGTCATGCTGCGTTTGTTTAATGTCAACATGGTTGTAACCAGTCATTTCGCCATATGTTATATCTGATTTCAAGAATCCATGCTAGTGATGATACGTTTGTCTTGACCAGATGTAAATGGTGTGTCTTTGGTTGGAAAGCCAGAAAATTTAGTCTTACTTTGTGAGGACTACACAGTTAACCGTGAAAGTTCATAACCATTTGAAGTGAAAATAGATTAATATGAACACAATAGTTGTATACAGTGGCGGTTTTCAGCCTTATATGTCAGTCAGTCTGTTTGTGTCTGTTTGTTTCTTAAACTATATACCAATTCAGTTTCCATGGGTGTAACACTAGGCTATGTTAGGTTGTGATTGTAATGCCATCAAACTATATACCAATTGAGTTTTCATTGGTGTAACACTAGGCTATGTTAGGTTGTGATTGTAATACCATCAAGGTCATTAAGAACACTTTGTTGCTGTTAAACAAAAATTTGACAAAGTTTGTATTTCGCTGGAATATATCAGAATTTGCATAGTATTGGAACTCAGGAATGACTGATTTATGACACCTGGTGAATTAAGTTTTGTAAAGCAGTCAAATCAAGCATTCCTTTGACTGTAATATTCCTATTACTTTAGCTACTGGGGAGCTGGTGGCAGAAAACAATAGTGGCTCTTGTCATCTAAGGATTTGTAGGTTGGAGTCCTGGCCAGTTGTGTCCTTGGGCAAGGCACTTTACCTCCATTGTCTCTCTTCAACTAGGTGTATAAATGGGGACTTGTGAGATAAATTGTCAGTTGGGCACTGTTTAGCTTCTGCCCTGTAGAGGGATTGTCTCTGTGTTTGACAGGTTATTCGTTGACCAGGGTAATATTGTGATGGCGCCTTGAGCTCTGTTTTCAATATAATTATTAATTAATTAAGGTAGGTTGAGAAAGAAATATTATACAAGGAGAAGAAGTAAGTCAATTTTTCTTTTCCTTCTGTGTTTATCGCATGGAAACGAACATGTATATTATCGATGTCATTTAACAATCCATTAGCAACTTTTTGTGCCAAGCATTTCACTTGGTTGGTCTTTTTTTTTGCTTTTCTTTAAAGTGAGCTCAAGACTGAATTCCAGTGGCTTGTTGGGTTGCCTTTTACCCTGGAACCATCAAGTGGATGCCTGGAACCCAAATCAAAGTGCACCATCATCGCTACTTTCAGGCCCACCGCATCCCTGGTGTATGAGACTGTGGCAGAATGTTTATTTGGAGACAAATTAGCATGCAAAAAAACACTTAACCTTGAAGGCATAGGTAAGACACCTTCATAAAGATTGCCTTTTGCCTCTTGAGATGAGAGAGAAATAGGGGAAAGGGGGGTATGGAGGGAGGAGGAGGAGGGTGATGTTAGCATTTGCAGTATAGCTAGTTTTTGTGATATTTTCAGTTTAATATAAATTGTAAACTTTTTTGCTTTTTGAATTACTTTAAATATTGCTCAATTTAAATTCACTGTGAAGTGGAATATAATTAACAAAGGTAACATTAATTTGACATGATGTACATGACAAGTTTCTAGTAATGTTGTTAATCTACCAACAAGCTTTTCTGAAAGCCACCAGTTAACATGGTGGTGGTGGAGGGGGGAGGCTGGGGTGTCGGGGGGGAGGGGTTGGTTGGACTTGTTCTGTAGCAAACAGTATAAGTGATTATGACATGTCAGAGTTGAAATAACATATATATGAACATACATCTGGACATGTAAAATATATGAACATATAACATAAACATATCTGAACATATGTAAAATATATGAACATACAACATAAACATATCAGAACATATGTAAGCATATATAACATATCAAATAGTATATCAGAAACAATGGTAACATCTTTCGAAACTTGTCTTCTAGCTTAATCTGGGGGGGGGGGAGTTGGAGGGGGATGATTTATATTCTGTGTTAGGTATTTTCCTTTCTTTTTGTTTTACCTATAATTTCAAGAAATTTATACAACCTGCTATTTCTAATCTCTTTCAGGAAAGTTTCCACATTTGCTCGTTAGTCCCGACGGCAAGATTCCCAACGCATCGGACAGTCTAGGACTCGAAAGCATCATTTCATTCGGAGAAGTTGCAATCGGTGCAACAGGGAGTAGATGCATCGAACTTCATAATTTGTCGCCTGTAAGTTTACAATTATGAAACTGTTCAACATGGAAATTGAGTAAAAGTTTTACAATGGGCATATCCTTTTTGTAGAAATAAGCAAACCAGGCAGGTAGTCACCTCTGAATAAAGATTGCATTTCAGCACTGTGTTTCAGAGCATTTGTGAAACAGTAAAATGATATTGCAACGATATGACTGTATAAAACATCAAGATATACAAAGGGTGAAAAAAGTAGTTTTAATTTTACTTAAATCTTTATTAAATTGAGAGTTTAACTGGACGGTATGTATATTATGAGTTTAAACATGAAAGACTTGAAAGCCGGTGTTTCCCAAAGACCCTCGGAAGTCAGAAATTGAAGACAACGGACAATAAACAAGTACATGTGAAAAAAATGCATGAAACAGAATACAACCAACTCTTAAACTAACAGTTAACCATGAAATATGATAAAAGCTGAAAACTATACTCAACTATATTTATCATTTTTTCCGGTATTTTGAATTTAGCAGTGTCAAAATGTCTGACAAAGTACTACTGTGATTTGTACAATATTGCTCTGCTATGAGATCCCACAAGTAGCTTGCGATAACTATTATTTTTTTCATTAGTCTAGCGATTTGTGTAAGGGTGAGAGTTTCTATGTACAAGAATATCCATCTTCATAATTTAGTTCAGTATTTTTTTTGGTTACATTTAATATTTGGACCTATCTTTTGATTTTAAGGTAAATGCACCTTTTACCATCAAACATCCTTCAGCCAAGATTCGAATGGATACCGTCTTCCAGTGCACTGAACAGGATGGCATAGCACCAGCTCAGAGTATCTGTAAGATACCGGTAAGAATACAAGACTCCTCCTCGATACATTTGTTAAAGGCATTGAAGACTCGCCCCAAACCGCGTGCCGCGCTCTGAAAAAGTTAACTTTCCGTTGCTTGCAAATGACGTTTTCTTGTCGCTACAAAATGCAGACAGCAATGAAACGTGATACCTTGTTATCTTTTATCTATACCTGAGATGTCCATCGCTGAAATGTACACTGTGTTGTGGGTATTGACCGTAGCTGTATGTATTGACTGTACACTAGTGTCTAATTACCGACGGTAGCAAGCTGTGTGTGTATTTCCTGGGATCGATGGTGGTGTCTAACACTTCTGTTACACCTCATTCGAAACTAAGTCAGATTACCAGCATGAGACATTTCTTTGTGGGCGAGTCTTCACACCTTTAATCTTTCATACTGTAATACCCATGCCAAGTTCAGAGCAAGTCGACGCCATGTAAATCAAAAACATAAAATGTCACATCTGTAATGTTTCATTTGTTTGGGAAAGCCTATTAAGTGACACTACTTGAAATTAAAATAAAGTTTAGAAAGTCAATGAATAGACAAGCTCCTTCGAAATAGTTTGATGATTCTAAAAATTTGAATTTATAAAAATAAATGTCATAATGATAATTAACATTTCATAAGTTTAGCAGATTTATTTTAGCTTGTGGCTGTTGATTGAAAATAAGGAAAGAACCTGTCAAAAATTTGGAAATGTTTTCTTTCTAGATGGTTTTTCATTTTTTTTCTTTACTTTTCGTGTCCCTTCCTTTACGTGATGTGTACAGTACATGGGATGGATGTGATGGGTACATGTTTTAATTGTTTTCCTTTCATTCATTCGTAACTAAGGTAACCTTTACTCCCAACAATGTCTTGGAGGAGAGTGTCGATTACTTGGAAGTTCATGCCATCAGCAGCGTTAGCAAGATGACTGTAAAACTGACCGGAAAATGCAAAGGTAAGAACCATGTACCCATTATTGTCTAAAGCTTTAAAAGCTTTTAAAGCTCATGACCAGAATTACTTACATGTATTACTTTTAGCAACCGAACAGCCTGAAGCTTATCTGAGATGAAAACACATTTTATTTCTCACTTCTTATGCAAAGACACACCAAATGTTATTTAAGGCTAGAGGTGTCACACAGGGGTGTCACATGGGTGTCACTTTAGAAAATGGAAGCAGAGAGCAAAAAAAATTGCAATGGGTTGAACCTGTACAGGTAAAGACAGAACTGAAACTCATTACATGGGTCACCACTTCCACAGATGTTTTCTTGGTATATCTCTTCTGAAAGACAAAAAAAAAACCAACAGTCCCACATTAGCTCTGTCCAAAGGGGTCACCATTAACAGACAGACAGATTAAAATAACTTCTTATGCAAATGTGTGCCTTTTTCACTCATAGCTGATTAAAAATAGGCCAAAACTCATTTTAAATAATTTAAAAGACTAAACCTAGACCTCTTACATTCATATTCATGTTCTATCAATTTTCCTCTTATTTTCATTTATTTATTTACTAGCTTTCATTCCCCCCCCCCCCCCCTCTTTTCCTTGTAGATTCCTGTCTAAATATCTTTTCATCGTATCATATATTTATATAGGTTTTATTTTAATTATTATTATTATTGATTGATTAATTTCTCATTAATGACTCTAAGCTTTTCTCTTCTGTTTAGTATACTATGTACTTCTGTATTCCCACAAAAGTTTGAAGTAGTACTGAAACTTTGATATTTTACACAAAATTCCAATTTGATTTCTTTCTATCTAATAAGTGACAACACTGTTTTTTTAAATTATTAATAAAAATTAGACAGTCAAAAAATGTTTTGCTCTTTTTTTCCAATGGCTTAAATTTCCCAAATTCATTTGCTTATAAGTAAATAGACCTTCTTCAAGTCATTTTTAATCTGCTATATCATTTAGATTTTAATTTTGGCAAAAGTGAGCTAAAAATATCTTCCATATTATAATCTGAATTTCTAAAACATGTTTTTTTTTTCAAGGTTAACACAAGTCTTTCACTGAATTTCCCAAATGAAATGTTTATGTAGATCAATTTAAAGTTTCACAGGAAGTTCTCATCCCACATTTTTCATTATGCATGTTTTAAACACCTGGTAGCATTCAGCAAACATATGAAGGCCCTTAGGCTTCTTACAATTTTTTCAAATATTGTTATATAGTAATATCTTTATTAGTTCTTGCCAAGGACCAATATGTAAACTCATTTTCTGGGTCAGCTTGCTCAATTGAAATGATTAAGAACTATGAAAACCAAAGAAGTTTTTCCCCTGAGCAGGATATGCCGCTGTAGGGGAGAATGATTATCAAAATAAAGTTGTGTTTAGTAATTTTGGAGAAGAAAGATAGAGTAAGAAATGAGATTTTATTGGTATATTTATTTATTTACTTCTCAGGAGTTTTAAAGTAACCTTTTCCTTTTGATTTTTGTCTGTTATTGCCCGATGCATTTTACAAATATCCCCAGATTTGAAAAAAGAAATAATATCTCTCTGATACAAAATGCTAATACAAATACAATACAAATACAAAATGCTTAATGTAGTTTGGGACCTAAAGATGCAGACAATTCTCTCCAATTTTGCTAAGCAATCAACTTAAGCCAAATAGAAACTCTTTAAGAAGTGAGGAATCATCCCAACTTTCCTTTAAATGATCACTAATTAGCGAACAATTCAACACTCCAGTTAATCGTGACAAACTTGTATTCCAGATAGTTCTTGTACTGAGTTATTGTTATGTACTAACGCAAGTGAATTCTGCCTTGATAATATATATGAGAATTGACTGCAGTGTCACCATCTCCCACCCAACCCCCATTCCTTTAGTGAGATTATAATTTGATGAATATTTGCAGATTCAAAACAAAAGCAAAAGTGCTAGATAAGACCCAAACTAAGTTTTTCGTTGAGTGGAAATGTCTCAGCAAAAACATACAAAGTAATAGATTAGAATCGTAAACAAAGTCAGTGGGTTTCATTCTTTGGGTGTATCCACCACACATTGTAAGAAACAGTGCAGTGTTTTAAAGTAAGTAAATGCCTTACATTGAATTCCTGAATTATTTATTAGGCCTATATTTATTAAACCTATTTATTTTATAATATTTTTTATTTAATATTTAGTATTATTCCTTAGGCCTATAGAAAAGCTCCTCAGTTTCATAAAAGTCTTTTGTATTTGAGTTTGTCTTAAAATTAAACATTTCAATTTGTATGTTTTTCCCTAAGTTTTTTTTTTTTTTTTAATTTTGTTAAACTTTTGTCTTCATCAGGACCTAAAGTGTCCCTTGGTAACCGTGTCCTTGACTTTGGACGTATTAACTCTGGGGATACGTCTACTTGCCCCTTGAAGATAATTAACAATTCGGATGTCGCCGCAGCTTTCCAGGTATGTCACTGTTTGACCTCTGACCTTTGCGTGTTATTAAATTTATATTTTTATATATACATTAAGTGGAGGCTTACAAGGATATAAAAAAACATTAAAAACGTTTTTTTTTTCTTTTCTTTTTTTCTGGTTTGATAATTTAAATAACTGTTGAGAAGTTAATGGATATATGTGGTTTTATAACTTTTTATATATGTATATATATATATGTAAATGTATGGATCACGATAATAGATGGTGTTGTCTACAGTGTCAGACAGACTGTTGCAATACCAACTTAAGGTTCTACGTCACTGCACTCAGTAAATATTTGTTTTAGTGTCTGCCTAAAGCCATTCATTTGTTTCGTTTGTTCAGAGTGCACAGGCCTGGCTTCAGTAGAATATAATACTTTTCGGCTGTACACAATTTGCGTTTTTTTGTTGTGGGGTTGTTGAACTGGCTTTTGTGATAATCCTCCACTTGATGTTGTAGTCTGTATTGTCATTCTTCAATTCCCAGATGTGTTTGCTATATGTAAATATACATATATATGATTTAATGTGAGAGATTATAAGAATATTATGTTTTAAAGCACCTTGATTTCATGATTTGATAATTGCTGATGAGTTTATGGTATGATTTTGGTGTTTTCTGCTCACATCAGTTAATAATTTTGTATCAATTAGGATATTTCAATTAATTCCTGTTCCTTCTTTTCTTTCCGCCCTTCAGTTCATGACTGACGGCAGTGAGAGCGTTTTCAAGTTCGGCGTCGATTTAGACGTTATTCAGCCAAACACCACCCAGACAGTCATTATCCACTTTAAACCCATTCATCCCATCAACTACTTCAGACGAGTAGCATGTCTTGTCCAAAACCAGGTATTTGTCCAACAAATCGTTAAGGATTTATCCAACTTAAACTGTTGTTCACCAAAGATTTATGTCACCAAAAGTTCATATTAGGTAAACGGTACAACGTTACATTATGTTACTATAATATCTTATCCGTCGACGTAAACCAAGGCATAGGCATTCCTTGTATTTGTGAAATTAAAAACTAAAAAATTTGATGTGACTGTCTCATAGGCCTTATACAATGAACTCACAAAAATAGAATATTGTGAATACTTTAAATATTACTGTATTGAGGCCTATTTGTTTTTTAATGTATTTCTGGCTATGTTTATTAGTTAGTAAAAGGAAATTTTGTGACCAAATGTTTTCTGTTTGAAATTGTTGACTATAGCTACCAAGGTTGTCTGGGCATGTTTATATACCATATAGATTATTTAGGATTGAACCATAGTACTATAGTTGAGTAGGGGCCAGTGGGGGGGGGGGGAGGGATTCATAATTAATCCACATTCTATAAATGCAGTTAACTGTAACAGGTGATGGATAAAGAAAAAAAAAATAGTTTTAGCAAAAAAATGATAAGATGGCTGCCCATAATGATTTACTATTTAGATTTATAATATTGGTATTATACTTTTGTTGTTATTTTCAAAGGATCCGTTGTTTGTAGATTTGATTGGAACTTGCCACACAGAGTTGGCTAAGCCAGCTATTTTACAACCAAAGCATCTGGATAAATACAGAATCCATGAAGCCAGGGGATTTTCAGTGTTTCCTCCTGAGGTGAGTGGACAGTTACATTATTAAGTTGGTGGATGTACCATAGGTGTACTGTTGAAATATTATTCCTTAAAAGTACCTTTTTTTTAGCATTTGTCTTTTGTATATGAACTAGCTTCTATTCTTCAACTCCCCAGTAATCATTTCATAAAGAAAGACAGAAATTGAATTATTCTTTGGAAGCTTTTATCTGGGAGGGTATGACATATTGATAGCCCCTAGGTACATCTGTTGTAATAATGTTTCTTGGCATAGGGTAAGTGTAATGTTTGCTTTGAAATTTCAGCAGACTATTGTAATATGTGGTATGTTTCTTGGTGGTATGTGGTATGTTTCTGACATGAAATGCAAGGAGCTAATTCCAGCACACAATTTTTTCTCAGGTCTTCTTTATAATGTGAGGTGTTGCATTCTACATATAACCTTTACTCTTAATGGTTTGTACCATTTAAAGGTTTTAAGTGGTTTTTATCCCCTTCTTTTTGCTTTTTTTCCCTCAGCAATTGAATGAGATGTTAAAGGAAGGAAAGTTACAACAAGACCCCAAGGGGGCACTGATGCACCCACAAGCAGAGAGTTTGGAGGAATATTTACTACCTCCAGAACCACTGCCTCCCATGAAGGAGTTCTTCTCAAATCCCTTCTCAAAGACAAGTGATGTAAACATGAATTGTTCTACTTTTGATCAAATTTTAGTAGTTAATTTAAAAGTTACATAATCAGTTTCAAGTCTTTTATTCAAATTTTAACTTTTTGAAAAAGATTGCATGAACACAAGAACAAATATTATAAGATTAATATGATGTTTAATATTTAGTTCCATGAAGATGAAGATTTGATTATGTTACAGAATATTATTTTGTTATGTTTGTTATTTTTTGTTATGTTGGTTTCCATCTCCTCTTGGTATAGCTTCCTCTCCACGTGAGCATGGACGTCGAGGAAGTCGATTTCGGATGCTGTGTGAATCTCCAACACGTCGAACAGAGGACGATCAACGTCACCAACCACACCAAAGGTAAAATCACTGTGGTCTGGATGGGCGAATCCGATCACATCTTCTCGGTCACTCCAACGTCCAGCGATGTTCCTCCATTGAAGATGACCTCATTCCGGGTGTCCTTCAAGCCTGTGAGTTGTCACTGAATTTAAAAAAGGTTCTCTGATAAGGTCCAGCTCTGCTAATAGTTACAGTTGTGTTTTGACTGCGAAATTTGGTGGGGGGGGGGGTGGGGGTCTTCAGTGAGATATGATCTTGTGTAATTACAGGCCTGACAAATGGTAAGGAATAATAATCGCAAGGTCAGGGTATCTAGACCAGTATTTTTAAAATCTTATGAAACTTTGAATTTGCTGAAACATGAAGCAAATACGGATGATTTTCAAATGACAGAAATAAAATTTCTTTATCTAGAAATACTTCAGTCATTCAGATTTTACAGAATTATAGCCAGACCAAGGGGTTCATGCATCTAACTATAAATTATTGTGTTCTTACTGTTTTACTTACTAAATATTCATAATGTGCATAATTTTTACATACCTGCGATAAGTTTTCTAGGTGTGGGGGGAATAGGGGGTGGGGGTTAAGAAACAAAATCATTTTACATGTTATCTACATAGTAAATTCTCCTGTTTGATTCCATTTTAATGTCCATATTTATTGTCATATTTTCAGGATGCTCCAAATCAGTTTTATGGCTCTGAATTAGAAGGATATGCATTCTACAAGGTAAAAATATTTTCTTTCATTCCTTGACGACTTTCCCAGTCGAGAAAGTTATGTTCTGTTTAATGTATCATTGCTCGCCGGTAGATGGGTAACCTTATAGAGACAAATCAAACCATCAGCATTGGTCCTTGTGACAGAGATACCTGTCTCGAACAACTGACCAGACCCTCCTCACCCCTCCCTCCAAAGCTTGGAGACACCCGCTCATCAGCAGTGGTCCATGTGATAGAGATACCTGTGACAGAACTAACCCCCCCCACCCCAACATACCCTTCACCCCACTGTCCACCCCACCACCCTCCATAATATAGGATAGCTGTTTTGCATTCATGGATTTTGAAGTGAACTTATCTGTTTCATGTTGTTTTGAGGTATTATGCAAACATTTAAGAAACAAACACACTGTGTACCAAAGATCATGAAGTTAGCAGAATTTTTTGCAGAAAAATTCCTTTTAATCAAATGAAATATCCATTATGTATGATATAAGATATTTAATATAACTCATTTCGATGGAGATGACATCACAGCCAGTCTTTCATGTTCTTACCATCTTTGACCCTTTCTTTTTTGTTTTTTTGTAGAGTATGAGGGATTATCGTCTTGTACAAGATGAGACGTTTGCCCCTCCCTGGTGTCTTACGGTGTCAGCAGTGGGAAGCACATTCCAGCCTGGTCATGAGACGTTCCTGCCGGGATACACTATGGATAACACTAGACTGGTAAAATAGTGTGAAATTAATTAAATGCTAAAAGCTTGGTGTTGTTCTCTAGAGGGGTGTGTTATACTGATATCATTATTTCATTAGTGTATGTATGTTTGTAGGCTGGTGATGATTAATTATTAATATATTATTGAATATTTGAGATAATTTTATTTTTTTATTTTTTATAAAGCTTCACATCAATCATTTGAATGGAAAGTATTTTACTTCATGGAAATATTTTATTTTGTGGAAATATTTGTCTAAACTTCCTTCTGTAAGTAATAATTTGACAGAATTATTCCTGCACTGGAACCCCTTTTTAATCTTGGATATGGATTTATTAGTCATATCTTGATAATTATACCCAAGTTTTGCTTATAATGACAATTTTGGCATCAGTGGTAGTAGCGGCATCTTTGTCGACAAAGAAAGATTGTCACAATTTTAATTTCAACCCTGTGACATTTCATTTAAGAAAAGAATGGGGAAAAATAATCATTTCTAATGAGTTGATCAGCAATAATAAGTTAGGAACCATTATGTATTGATTTCAGGTTAATCATCATTTCCTAACACAACTGTTTTCGGATTGACATTCTCACATCACTCTTTCCTTTCCTTGGTGAAGGTGTTTCCAGCAGTAGATGTTGGGGATTCCATCTATAAGACGCTACTTTTAAACAAAACTGGTGACACCCCCATACATTACAGGGTACCAGATGATCCCAATAAGTATGTCATTATTTATCCCATCATTTTCTACGTTATATTCCTTATGTTTGTATTAAAAACCATTTCCATTAATTATAGCTAGCGTAATTATAGCTAGCATTTACAGTTTATTATAAAATGATATCCTTGGCATCTCTGTCTAGGGTTGCAATACTTTAATATTCAAGCAGGTTTGACCATAGAGAGTTGGATATATATAAACCTACAATATTTACTGTGCTGCCAATGGAGAGCCATCCATCCACCTTTAGCAAAACCGAGCAAGAATTCTCATGGATTGCATGCATGTGCTGGAATACCTATAACCTAACTTTTATTAACCTTTGGTGTCAATTATTTTTACCCAAAAATACCCAAAACAATAAATAGTCAGAAGTTTTCTTAGAAACCTCAGAAGAATTTGTTTTTCCAGGTAGTTATCTCCTTTTAAAAGAAAACAAGTCTCATAAAAATTAAAAAACTGTTTTTGAGCATAAATTTATGCACAGTGGCAACATGCATGTTTACGTATTTGATATAAACGACCAATTCTGTTCCTTTCAGATTGTAAGTGAACGCAATACAGGTTTTAAAAACCGATATCCCAAACAGCACTCGATGATTATTTCGTGGAAAATATTTCTCATCTTTTCCGACATTTTTTTTTCCAGAATTTTCCAAGTAAAACCCAGGTTGGGACTTATCCAGGCCAAACATCAGTTATTTGCAGTGAGGAAGTCGCCACGGGAGTTGAATACCAAACTCAATCACAGTTTCAGATGGTTATTGAACGAATCAGAGAAGCACACCTTGGATATTCTGGTCCAAGGCTCCTCAGAGCAACCAGCTGTCCTCTTAGATTCTCAGGTCAGCCACTGTCCTTTGTTCCTATTTTTCCTTTCTTCTCCGCGATTCATAAAGCTAAGAAACCATATTGTTTTTATTTAATGCAAAGTTTGAGTGGGGGTATAAGAAACTCAACTTTATGTGAAGTAGCACAAAAATGTATTGACAAAAGCCATGTAAATCATATTATGTAGACTCAATCAAGCCCTGCAGAAAGCCCAGTGTGTTGTTTATCATTACAAAGGGTTCCCCCCCCCACCTACCCCCAAAAATATGCCTAGTACATGTATTGTCCATTAGCCAGTATATCTTCCCCTGTGAGTGAACCAGTGCCCTGAACATATGTTTTTGCACATCTCCACTCCCTGTTGTGGCTAGATACAACTATTGATATGGAAGCTCAAACAGTTTCTTTGAATTGGTAGGCTTATTCAAAACCAGCTGCCAAAAGATATAGTGCAGATAAAATATAAGCATTCCAGACTATGGTGTTACTCTTCAATATGTATGCATTGTATGTATTGTTAGATCCTCCTGCAAGCAGGAACTTGAAAGAAGCCATCATTGGCTTATCAAAGCTGCAAGCTGACTGAAGTCAGTCTCTTAGATTCATATTTAACATCCATGATTATTTAACATCCATGATTTAACATCCATGAATTGTCAATTTTCAACAACTCTGTAACTTGACGACATACATTAATCTTGGAGTGACTCAAACTCAGAACCTTATGATTGAAAGGCACCGCGTTAAACACTGAGCTAACACTCCTAAGATATGTTAATGAATATCTTCATGATACTGTTTTTTTTTTTGTTTTTTTTTATTAATAGGGGGTGTTATACTTCAAACCAACCTGTGTGGGAACGTCTTCATCGAGGACATACAAAGTCAAAAACATATCCCGAGTTCCTTTAAGGTTCGAGTGGATATTTGCTCATGCAGATAAGAGGTACTTGAAGGTAGAGCCGAGGTCCGGCATCATACAACCGAACGAATCACAGGTAAGGAGAAATCAAATGTGAAAACCCTTCATCTGAGATAACAGTCTGGAATCAGATGAAAGATTGTGTTAATTGTAATGTTATTGAATATTCATAAGATGTCTGTGTGCAGACGATGCACTACATTGTAGAATCTCCATATGTTTGTTAATGAGCTGTGCATTTGCATATTGATATATAAGTTAAAGCATGCTGTCTGCTCGTCCTTGTTTCACCCTGTCTCTCCATCTGTCAACATGTAACCTTGGACATGTCGTCCTGTATCTGTCCTGCACAGCATGACTATGTTACGCAATAAAATATAACATGTTAATACTCAACGTCGACTGTGTTCTACTTGATTGCTTAAAAGAACTCCATATCTAAACAAAGAAACATGACATTAATGCGATTATGGTTATGGTTTTGTGCAAACTGATTGTTAAACTTTGACAGACACACAATCATTTTCACACTCTGTGTGCTTTATGCGATGGTTGGCGTCGTTGATGTCAGTGTGCATTATTAAACCATACAGGGATAATCATTAATGTTTAGTGCATATCAATTTGGCTCTATTATGTAAAAATTTGTCTGATTGATCGAATAAACAAAATGGTTAATAAATGAAATACAATATTAAAATGATATAAAAAAAACTTGAAAAAAGATAATAATTAACAGAGTAAACCATAGGCAACCTTTGCAACATTTTGAATTAATTATTCCAGTTAATTTAAATAGACTTTGTCATTAAAGGTAATTGTCTGGAACCACAGGTTCAATAATAACTGCTACATACTTGCTCAAGGGAAATGTTAACTTCTGCAGTGCAATTATCATCCGTGTGTGCAAACGTAGCGTCATTTTATGTAAATTTGCGTAAAACGTACAGTAGTAATATTATGCAGAGTGTGCCACCAGCAATTTTGCCATTCTTTGTGTGGATTATTCAAGTATATTTGTATTTAAAAGAGGCAATATTGTGGTCGCACACTGGTAGTCTACTTCAAATATGAAAATGAAATATGAAAATACAAAATACTGCAATTAATAGTTTTATAATGATATTCAGATCCATCAGATATTGACACCACAAAATATTGATAATTTTTTTATGGGGGGGGGAGGGGTGGGAGGTCCTTGCTAATAACATTAAAACATTACATGCAAAATGAGCAGTTTAAACAGATTTAATTCTCAAATGTTTTCAATTTTAAGACGTAACCACATGCTCTGTAAAATATCTCTGTCAAATTTTTCGGCACCTTTTGAAACGGTTAAACTTGACTCGTTAGTAAGACTTATGCTGTGCATGTATTGTTCCCTTTTCAGCCTCATGTGTGGTGTTTTACACCAACAAAAGAAGAAAAGTACGTCTTTAAGCCATACATGCAAATCGAGGATGTCAAACACATTGGGTGAGTTAACTTGAATCAAACTTTTTACCTCATTTGTCTTTTACCTGTGACAAGTATAAAAATAATGTGGTACAACAGTAATGATGGAATTGGACATAATTGAAATACTTGCCACTGTGTAATCATAGCAAGTAAGAGGTGAACAAATATCATTTTAATGATCAACCAATATTTCTGAACAACTTTAGTTTATTTCACTCTAACTTTCACTGTAAATCTATATTATTTTTTAAATTATTCCTTTGTTTATATATATATATATATTTTTTATATTAACATTTTAAGCTGTGTCAATTTTATTATTCATATTTTAGGGTTTTGTCAATTTTATTATTCATATTTTAAGGGTTTTGTCATTTTGTTGTCATTGTAAAGCTCTCTTGAACATGCTTAAGCATGAAAAGAGCGCTATATAAATTTGGTAAATAATAATAATAATAATAATTAAATTAAGCCCAAATGAAGGAATACTACATTCTAAGCAATACAGCAGTAAATCAGTCAATCAATCAATCTATCTATCGAGTAGATACTTCATGTATAGCTCTGTTTTAGGCATTATTATAACAAACGATTCTTATGATTTTATTTTTATTGGGCTCCAGAGATTTAAAAAGAAGAAAGCGAGTTTCTGTCCGTGTGATCGGAGAAGGGAGCATAGGGGACATCACTGTAAGTAGTTCCATCTTCAGAGCTATTTCCACCCAAGGAATAAATAATGCAATGTATTTATCATATATATATTAAATAGTAATTGTTAAAATATCTCAGTGGTGTACCTTGACAAAAGTACATCAGAACTTAAATATATTTCATAGATGCTTTATAGCGTAGTATGATATCAAATTTGTGATTCTATGAGAAAAACCACCAAAATTGTGATTTCATGATCCCTAAAATTCTTCACTTCCAGGAGTGTTCTAGCAATCTTTTGTTTATCTTGAATTTTTCACAATATCCAACATTCCCTCTCGTGGATAAATTTTAATTGTAACTTGTGGTATATATAGCTTTGTTATTGCAACTGTACATGTGTCTCTCATGGCCTTAGGTCATATAAGGTCATCTACAAACGAAGCTGTTCGTACCATGCTGCGTACCTAGAACAGACACACAAAATACTTCTCAACTTTGGGTGAGGATGCAATGAACTTTATTTACTCCCATAAGTACATGAATTAGAATTGATTTAGGCAACCTCATAACACTGAGAGTATAGTCAAGTTTTGTGGTCAGCCTTTTGTTCTTGAAACAAAAGGAATAACATGAAAGCCGTAATTTATCACTAATTTTTTTTTGGAGGGGGGGGGGTGTCCTAAGAGAGAAATATTTATAAAATAGTAGATTACACAACTACTTCAACCAGATCAATTTTTTTGCACTGATTAACAAGATATTATGTTTTATTCTTTTTTTCTTCTTTTTTTCCCTCCACAGGCTGAGGAGCCATCCATTGATCTTGCATACATAGTAGTAGGAACGGCAGTCAGTAAGGACCTGGTGCTGTACAACAACAGTATGTGTACTCTACACTATAAACTCTGTGTTGAACAGACTCTTGAAGGAAGTTATGCCGAGGAGGTGGCTCAAAGCGAAGCAGTCGGTAAGAGAGAGTCATTCTGTGATTCCTACCCTTAAATAAGGGGTTAATCAATGGTCTAGCGTGCATTACTAACAGGATTAATGCACGATTGGGGGATAATGCAAGCGATGCACGAGGGCAGAGCGTAGCGGAGCCCGAGTGCATCCAGCGATAGCATTAACACCCGGAGTGCATTAATCATGTGAGTAACGCACGCTAGACCGTTGATTAACCCCGTTCATTCATTCACTACCATTTGTGTGGGGGAAAAATCATAAAACAAAACATTTTTGGTTACATATAACCAAAGATTTATTAAAGTGATGCCCCGTAATTTTACAGTGCGTTACTCACAGGATTAACCACGGTCAGCTGACCTGAATGGACCAATAGGATTTAGGAATCTTTACTAAGTATGAATGAACACCTTTATAATCACACCCACCAGAATTAAGAAAATGATGTGTTTGAAAATATTCTCTGCATACATTGACAATGTATGTTTGCACTCAAATTTCAGAAAGGTACGAATAAAAACGCTTTCTGATGTCAGTGACAAGTTGTTAAGTATCGTCTGCAAATATTCTATGTAATTCAATCCAGATTAATTATTTCCATATTATTGGACAAGGAGACAACATAACCATACAGTACAGTAGAGAATAGCATAAGAATAATAATTCTTATTCCGACAAATTGTGCAGCCGAATAGTAGTGACCGAAATGTTTATGTTATATATGTTAAATCTTATTAAAATAGTTTACAGTGAACTAAATTGCTTATATACATTGGTCACACTCATACAATGTAGAAATCAACTGGAGGTACACTTGTGTGTTAAGGAGCTTTTTGTGTACGCACATGTGTTGAATTGCGAAACAAAACTAAACTACTTTTGGATTGTTAAGTCTGCTACTTGCCTGACTCATTCAAATTTGCTTCTGAAAATTCATTGAGATTTGGCCCCCCACCCACCAGACCACCCTCCCCCAATTTTTTTTAAGAGCCAAAGAAAAATGAAGACAAGATCTGTGTGGTATTTTGGAAGGTTTGTTTGTAATTGTAATGATGGTTGAATTGACAAGATTTTAATAATTTAAAAATGTCCAATACTTTTGTTGTATCCTGTCAAATTCAGTCGAAATTTTACCGAGAGATAAACCATCATCATAAGTGCACAAAAGTGGAATTATTACGTCAGAATTTGATCCAGTTTGTCATTTAAAAAATAATATTAAAATTAATTTAAATTTAATATTAGACTTTTATAGAATCTCTTTCTCAATTGATTTTTCTCTTTCTGTAGACATTTTATTGAGTGTTTCATTTTGTTATAATATTGTAACTATTCTCTGTTTATTAATATATATATTTTTTGTTTCTTTAGCTCTGGAGCTGGATACCTACCACGGTATCGTCCCAGCTCGGTCTCGATGTCTGGTTCAGGCCACGATCAGGCCGAGGCACAGGATGAATTATACATTCAACGTATCCTACGAACTGTGTACACCAGAACTGAACCAAGACGAAGAAGAAGCCAGGATCACTGGAAGCAGGAGACCCCTCTGTGAGATGAAGGTGGTCGGGGTGTACCCTACTCTACAGGTCACAGATGCTCGTTGCTATGGGAGCGCTAGTGGCATCAGTAAGAGCAGACTCTGGAAGCTGTTTTCATTGGACATGTGAGTATGTTTAAGATCAACCAATAAAATATGGCTGAGATCTTAATCCATCACATACCTATTGAAGAATAATTGCATTCATTTTGACTGAGAAAGATCTGTCAGTATATTTATTTCAAAATAAATTAAAATTGTTAGCAAACTGCCTATCCACTAGAGAGCCTGTGTAGGAGAATGTGTAAAAATAAGTTGGCCTGACGTTTTGATCCTAGCAGGATCTAGCCTTTGAAGAAGATCCTGCTAGGATCAAAACGTCAGGCCAACCTACTTTTACACAGTATATTTATTTCAACGAACAATTTTCCTTAACATTTCAATTGACTTTTATTTGTAAACATTAGTTCATCTGTGTAATTTATGTTCCTTTTTGCACACATTCAGTTTTGTAAATGCAAAAGACAAAAGCATAAATGACTGCTGGAAAAATATGAAATCAATAATAGTTGTAGAAGTAATTGTAGAAAAATTAATGTCAACTTTACATAGAGTGAAATTGCAGAATATGTGGTATGCTCATGAAAGAAAAACTTTCTGTGAAAGATAAACGGTGAAACTACTGACATAGGTTACAAAAGAGAACTCTTATATATTCCATTCTACTGAAAATGTGTTTTTACAATCGCAATATTAGAACTTTTTAATATTATATTGAATCAGCATGGTAACGTCAAAGATCCAGCTTCGTAACAAAGAGGTAGAAATCCAAACAGAAAATAAAGAGTTGAGAGGAATGGTTTGGCAATCACTGAATATCCATATAATACTCATTAAATATGAATAACATTTAATGGTGCTCAAGTCATGCCAAAGATTGCCATAAGTATTAGCAAGACAGCACCAACAATGCCAGAGAATTGTCTTCAGAAGATCTGTTAAAGTCCGTGAACAATATCTGTATTCCTCCATTTTATCATTCTAGCTTAAACATGGCTCTGGAATCCGATCCGTTACCTGAGGAATTAAACTATGTAACGCCGACCAGACACAGCACTACACGCAAAGTAGCTACCAACACCAGAGCTGTGATGGATTACAACTTCAGTTCAGCTCCGGTTGGAAGTGAACCTTGTATGATTCACCTCATGCTGGAGAACAAGGGAACTGTGGCTACTGATTGGTATGTACCCTTAATACAATTATAGTGACTTCATTGGTCATCCCACTTCTGCCACCAATGACACCATCCCACTTCTGACACCAGTTACACCATCTAAATTCCATCACCAGCCACACCATCTCAGTTCTACCACCAGTTACACCATTTCAATTCTACCACCAGTTACACTGTCTCACTTCCAACACCAGTTGCACCATTCCACTTCTGGCACCAGTCATACCATCCGGAGTCAATGCATTAATTAGTTTCAAGCCGTGACTTGACTTTGTTAATCGAATAACGTGATTATGAAATGATACTTTCACTCGGCTTGGGACAAGTCATGCCATGCTGTTCTGAAGCGTAGAGTCAATATGTCTAGGCTTCAGGATGTGAGTTATTTCTATCCTAGTACAGTAGCAATTGTTTCCAAAGTCATTGATAATTTACACCTTTGTTGATATTATCCTTACAGGGCTTTTCTATTCCCAACCGATATGCATCTCGAACTGGAATACTGGGCAGAGACTGGCGAATTTGACATGGAAGAACTCCATGAGGTATGTCCAAAACTTCACCAACAATTGAATGTAATGTAGTCTGTACTAAATACTCAGAAATTGTCAGAATATTTTCACAAAATGGTTCCTGTTTCTATGTCATTTCAGTACCTGTACTTTCTCACTTTCAATAGAATGTCTTGATGCCCTTATGAAAGCTAAAAATAAATTGCTGAGGTTCCATGTCAAAGTACAAGGAAAACTAATTCAATCTCAAACTTGCCCGAAAGAGGTCGCCCTTGCACCTCTCGATCCTTAATTCAATCACTGTGTTATATTATTGTCTAATTATCAAGGAGGAGTCTGCTAACGATGTTCCTTTGTTTTTTTGTGTACAGATGCGAGTGATGGACAACAAGCTGTTTTCTATAGAGCCAAGGCAAGGTCAGTTAGCACCAGGTCAAGAGCAGGCCATTTCTTTCAGCTACCGACACGAGTTCGCCGGCACAGATCGTCTTCCTGTCATGTTTAAAGTGTCCAGAGGGAGAGAAATACTGGTAAGAAAACTGTAAAAGTAGGGTAGTACAGAGAGATAATTTCAGTGTTCACATTTTGTGTAACAGTATTGAAGACTCTTGAATTTTGTCTCTCAAAATGTACTAACGTTCCTGTGTACAAATGCTGCTATACAGCTTTACACTTGTATTTTTAGCAATTTGACCAAGTTGTAATGCATTTTGCTTGAGTACTCAAATTTTCTGCCTACTTTTGGAAAAACTTTTGGAAAACTTGTGACTTTTTAATAAAAAAAATCTGTTTTAAATTTGAGCTGTTTTTCTGATAGTTGCAGGAGTTGAGACCATAGTTGTGTGGGTATTATTTCACAGATAAACAATAATGATTATTTAACAACTAGCAAACATATGAGTGGTACATCTCTTGCAATAGGTGTTTGGGTCACCACTAAAAACACATTAACAAACCTGTGATAAGTACACTACTCAAATACCTCTAGAAACTAAACCAAGCAATATGGCTTCTTAATTAGAAAGTACCTACAGAGTGTACTCTGACCATAAACCAGTAGTTACCCCTTAATACCTTATAGGCTTTGAAAGAAGTTCTGTAGTCACCAACAGTGACATTGAGACTTATTTTTATTAATTCTGGTGGCTGTGTGTAAGTAGTTCCACAAAGTTAGAAAGTGATATAAAACTTGACAACTGACAGTATTTATAACTTGATTACTGCCAGAAAGTGGTCGATCATTTTACTTACCACTGTCCTGTGGTTTGTTTGTTTGTATGTTTGTGTATTTTTCTTTTTGTATTTGTCTGTTTTTACCTCTTAAACAAGAGAATGATGGGCCATCCATATCCATTTTATTAATTTCTATATATTTTTCCATCTATCATGAACCTCTCTTCGACAGCTGAATTTTGTCGGTGTCACGATCGATCCTGAGAGGAAGTATGTTCACTTTCCAACCAACAAGCACATGTTCCAGCCGGTTCCCATCGGTAACGCCAACAACCCCCATCAGGTCTATGAGATGTACAATGGCGGTGCACTCCCAGTAGAATACTATCTGGATTTAACATCTCTGGAAATTCTTCAGAAGGTCAGCTTTGCTTAAACCGATTTTCACAGTCAGTCGGGACAATTCTCTAATGCTTGTACCGCTCTTTACTATCCTCTTCTATCCTACGAGCAGTTTCTAACCTTGTTGGAAAAAAGATATTAATATCACTCATATTGTTAGTAAACATGTTGAAGCCTGACATGAAAGGGCAATTTATACAAAAACATTGTATCAGCTGGGTGCTTTTGAATACGTGAAAATTAAGAAAAATATTAATCTGTTGAGACGTTCTGCTTGTCTTTCGTCTCTCAATATCCCATCCAATTCATCCCTTTCATCTCTAATATCCCATCCAACCAGCATTGATGAAGACAGTTGTTGGACTGTGCAGATTATACATTGCCTCTGCACAGACATGGTACGTCACGTTGGATCTCCCTGAGCATGGCCGGCTAAAAAAGAAATGAGAACCACGGAGATGGATGGTTGATGCTGTCATCCCTATCTAAGTTGTAACATAGATTGGACGTAAATTATACCCCCACCCCCCCAACCCCCATCCCGCAAAGAATTATCAAGAAAAAGCCTTTAGAAGCATAAATTACAACAGACAAATATTTTGACCTTTATTCCATTCTTAAAAACATCATTTCTTTTATTTTCTCTCTCTTGCAGGAAAACTTTGATCAAAGGATCCTTGATTGTTTGAACCCTAAGGGAGAGATCGGTCCGGGTAAAACTGCAAATATCGAGTGGATATTTTCTCCTATGGAATCAAAGACGTACACGGTAAGAGATGAAAAGTGCAATAAACTAAGAAATTAAGTCTCAAGAAATATTCACTCTTGACAGTAATAGTTGTCGACTTCTTCTTCCCCGCAAGGATTATTTATGCAAAAATATGCAAAATTCCTGAATATTTTTTAATATATTATAGGTCAGTGTTCCTATCCACATCATCGGCGGCGATACTGCCCTAATATCGTTCTCCGGTGTCGGATATGACAGTCGCAGTCTGGGCAAGACCCTCCCGGCCACGGACGAATCCGAGACTCTCGTTCCGGTCGCTCAGAAGGTTCCTATCCCCGGACAGCTGGTGTATCTCAGTCAAGAGAGGATATCCTTTGGCAACATGCCGGTCTTCACTCAGTCCAGACGGGTCATCTACATCAAGAATAATTCACCAAACCATGCTGTATCTTTTGAGTGGTTTGTGCAGTCAGAAGCGGACGGTCTGGTGAGCCAAAATCCATACTTGGGGGTGGGGAGGTGGGATGGAGGGGGGGAAGGTGAGGTGGGTTGGGGAAGGTCTCCCCCTCACCCTCCCCAAAGTTAATTAAACCAAAATGTGATCAATTTGGTTGGTTGCCTTTGTAGACAGGTTATCTCATGATCCTACTTTTTGCTACTTCTTCCTAAATACTATTTCATTCTCCTTCTTATTTTCCTACTTTTTGTGGGTTTTTCTTGGCAGTGGGTGACTTCAAAATGCAGTCAAACTGTTGTGAGAGTGTACCTATCACCACCAAAATTGTCATTACGAAAGTTTTTGTGAGGCGTCTATTGTAGGGAACAAAATGGCAGAATAGTTTGAGGTGAAACAGAACACGGCATGCAACCAACAGCATCGTTCCGTAGTTTGTTTGCCGGTTAAGATGTTTACCCTTATTTCAAAATTTGATTTCTACTTAAAAGAAATGATATGAGTATACAGACTTAAAGCACTTTCAGTAAACAATATGAATACTAAATGAGATGATTTGTCTATTCTTTAGGTGATAGATATACAACCCGCCTCTGCTCCTCTTGAACCCGGAGAATCCTGTATGTGTAAAGTGTGCTTCACAGCGATTGGAGAACCTACATTCTATGATATCGATGTCATATGTGAGGTGAGTTCTGTGATGATAATAATAATAATCAGCAGTTATTTTTACGACCCATAAGCGACCACAAATTTGGGAGAAACCCGTAAGGGCGTATGGATTACAACTTACTCGTGGTATGGAAATTATGTCAATAGTAATAAGGCTACAACTGTTCCAGATTATGCCAGTTTCAAATCGCATCGGCTTTCTGTTCAGGATACTCGACATGTAACGTCTCTCCCGACTGGCAGTCAGCTGTGTGGGGAGAGAGGGTCACGAGTATAACGAACCAATCATGGGGAAGTAATGTACCATGTGACCTAAAGAAGCAGACGTTAACAGGAAAACGTTGCCGTGTGTGGAAGGGTTCAGTCCCGCCAGCGTGCGGCAAGCTCATAACTTGTTTAAACCCTTTCCTCCTTCCGGGATTCTCTTCATGAACTGTAGAAGTTTTAACAAAGTCTAATTTTTGACATGCCTCTGCTTTTAGATAACAGATGAACAAGTCGTCTCTGAATTTCAAGCTGAGCTGGCAGACTGGGAGAAGGAGAGAGAAAGACAAAAGTATGAGTTTACGATAACAGAAGATAGCATGAGAGAAGTGAGTACATGGAATGTCAAAGTTTAGTACGTGACACTTAATCTGCTTTGAAATCCAGTTGGTGAAATTGAAGCCGGTTTTACTGCCTGAAAATCAGCCATGTTATTGCAGAAAGATCTGATGTCAGCAAATAGGGTTGGTTTTGATTGTTTCTTAGTTTGAGTGGTAACATGCATGCTGTTACAACAGGTACAGTTATTACCTTGTTCACCTCATAAATTATCTTTGTTTTGATGAGTGTTTAATTAAGAGAATACAAAGCAGGGGGAGGGGGTATAATTGTCACACCCAATCCTGCTCCCGGGATCGCCAATTAACACCCCATTAACACCCCATCCGATAGACGAGAGTGTACCACAGGATCTGACCACTTTTTTAAAATGCTGAGGGAGGTGAAGGCACCCCCCCCCCAAAACAAATCATCATCATAGCAGTGCAGCTATGGCAATGGAAGTTTCTAAACCAATGAACAAGTTCAAGTATAACTGGATCATCGTAGTGTAAATATATGTAAAACAAACCGACTCATTTTGTTGTTTTAGCTACAAAAATGACATCAATCCTCTCTTTAATATATGTCTTCTCTCCTCTTCTTACCCATTATTCACCAGCCCGCTAGCCGTGAACGCCTCTGCGACACCATCAAAGCGGCCGAGAGCGGACATAAATCCTCCTCCCCCGATGAGTTTAAGAAGTACAACACCCTACCTCCGATAAAGAACGTCTTATCTGACAAGGAACTGGCGATTCGGAGTGTCAAGGAACGGCAGACCGAGAACGGTACCCCTCTCTGGGCAAAACCTGCCCCTCCGGAACCCTTTGTGCTCCACCTGGGTGTCACCGGCAGAACTCTGGACGTCTCGGAATTCCAAAGTAATTTCCCGAACGAAGTCGGCGGGTATTACATCGACAGGTAAAATGTGATTCATTGTTCTAGTTTTTCACATTCTGTAAATGTTGACAAATTTGATAGTTTTTGATTCGCAATCACGCTGGTTTCAACTACCCTTGGACATTACTGAGTTTATATAACATCTGTGAATAGGCAAGAAATGTGATCATAGAAAGTTTGTCCTTTGAAAGTGCGATTAAAAAATGCTTTACTTCCAGTGTTTATGTAACAGGAATAAAACCAAACAACTTTATTGTAGACTCTGGATGGAAAGTTTCATACTTTGAACAGTTTTTGTGTTTATTTTTCCAAACTATGTGTGTTGTAATGGATGTGTTCATAGAGTTTTACCACTTGTATATTGATAGTGTCACAAATCGACCAGATAAGGATAATCGCATCAAACTTATAATGGGAGACCCCTGTGTGATAAATCTTTTTCTCATGTCTTCCGTAAAATAGCAAATGCTAGGGTTGACTTAAGCCATGGATTTAAGAACTTGATAAGGAACTGGATTTGAGAACTGGAGTTGTGAAAACAGGAGTTGAGAACAGCATATACAATGCAGTTTTATATGACTGATATATGTTTGTACTGCAGGAGTTGAGAATAGCATTTACAATGCAGTTCTATATGACTGATATCCATTTGTACTGCTAATGTTTGTATTCATCATGTAATAACATTTCTTCATCTCTCTCCAGGAGTATGGGGGACAGGTTAAGACCAAGCAGTCAGGTGAAAGGAAAGGAAGAAAAGGGAGAAGCGGACAGTGTGAGTGGGTGCTCGGAGCAAGAACAAGATGTGATTGAAGGAACAGTGGCAAATATTATAAGGTAATGTATAGTGATGGGAAGGGGTACCTGGGAACCCAGGTAATCGACCATAGAAACGAGCACCTGGGAGCAGATATCCGACTGTTCCTATCACTAGTTATTTATTGGTAAAACCATGTGTCATATATTTACTGTGTTGTTGCATATTATTCAGGTTTAGTATGTGCAAGCCATAATGTATGTTGTAAACTGAAGTAGTTGGTGTTTATTCTTGTCAGAACTGTGGTAGCAGACCATAGTTGCTATGAAGCTCACAATAAGAAATTAAAGAACCACTTTTTCACACTTTATTAGTATTCCCTGTGCATAAGGTATCTTTATATATTCATCATATGCCTGAGTTATATATCTGTCTTGAGGCTAAGGTATCTTTCTGTTATCTACCAGAGTCAGTCCCTATGCCTCACTCATGAGGTATCCCTTTAGACTCATCCTATACCCGAGTTGTTTGTCTTGTGATTTAGGAATGTTTCCATTACCTACCCATTTTGTCGATCCTAATGCCTCATTATTGAGGTTTGTTTGTGTAATCTACTAGCTGAGTCAATCATCATACCTCATAATACCTCATAGCTAATACAATACATGCCTTAATTATCTGTCTTGTGATTGAGGTATGTTTCTGTTATCTACCAAATGTGAGTCCCTATGCCTCACCCATTAGGTATCTCTTTTATAATCATCCTATTCCTAGTTATATAACTTGTGATTGAGGAATGTTTCTGTTATCTACCCATGTTGTCAATCCTTATGCCTCATTATTGAGGTTTGTTTGTGTTATCTACTTGCTGAGCCACTCATCATACCTCGTAGTACCTCATAACTAATACAATGTTCATTTTCTTTTTCGGCAGAGCTCTCCTAGATGACCATGATTTTCTCAAAGCTCTAGAAGAAATACCAAAGGAACCAGTGCCATATTTCCGACAGTTTGGAGAACGTCCTCAGAGCCTGTCCAGAATTGGAGATGCCCGACTCATCTCACCCCCTCTGAGGGCTCCCTCTCAGGTAAACGTTGATATCTAAGGTTAAACCGATAAAATGTGCATCCCCACTGGTTATTAAGTGTGGAAAGAAATTATTTTAATAACCAAGTAAGCACACATCTAATTAATTTTTTTCTAGGCCTACATAGTTTACATGTATTTTGCACACAAGACAAATTGATATTATTTGAAATTGAGGGGTTTCTCTGAACGTGAGTTTATAGCAAGCTTCATTAGGATATGTAATATCTCCTTCTCTTTTGACAAGACTTATTTTGATACTGGAGTGATCTTTTTGTGGTAGGGATTGTACACAACGAGTAGCAAAAGACTTATTGCCAAATGTTGCTCCTTTCAACATATTTAACAGGTTAAAAAATGTCATCTTTAACCTGGAAAGTCATTCTATGCTTCCCAAGGCTACAGATGGAATGGTTAACGTAACCATCACTAATGTGACATGTCTGTATTAACTCGAATGCACAGAAGATAATCATGTAAACTTACCCCAAAAAAACAAGTAAAAATTAACTTTACTCTTGGTGAATAATGAAGAGATGGTTATATGATTATTGGATCGATGTTTACCTGTTTTCTTGGCTAATGTGGAAACTTGAAGACCATCAACATGGTTAAGTTTACCAGAAACTGTTATTCTGCTTGCATGGGAAGCATGGAGACATAATTAATTTCTTAGACAGTGATATTCTGTTCGGTTTGTTCTTCCAGCCTGAAGTTGACAGAGAGGTGGCCGTTCAGAGTGTTACGTTCATGGATGACACCATTATGAAAAGGGATTCAAAAGGAGCTGACACCCCTGCTCAGAGATTGGACCAGTCTATGGAAATTGAATCGGTCCCACCTCCTCCCCCGGCGGATATCGATGTCACCCATGAACAAGAGTAAGGAGATTAGTTTTAAACTCAGATATGATTTAACGTCGGAAAGTTGACAAATACAAATTATGCGTGAATCATGGCATGACCCCCTCCCCCCTCTATCACCCCATTTTATTCACCCCCATCAGAGGGTCCTTATATCAACCACACCTAGTTATTAACATTGAAACTTTTTTTGAAACTGAAACATTTGAAAGTATTTTGTTGAAATTTCTCTTTTGGTTAACTGCTGTGACACAGTCAGTTCATATTGAAAGTTTTCAGCTAGAATTATGAAGTTACTCAATTGCTTTTTGAATGAACTTTGACACAGCGGCATACTCTGTATCTGATATGATTGTTGTTGTAGTTATTGGTGTTATCGTAATTATTATCATTGTTACTATTATTAACACTGTATTTATTGTTTATTAGTGTTATTAAAGAAAACAATAGGAAGCCTTTTCCCCATTGTTAATACCATAGTTTGAGAGATTCTCACAGCAGCCATTTTTCCTTATCCCAAGGTCCTTTGTTCGTGTTTGCCCGAGCGGCCACACGGACTTAGACTACCAACAGAGTCTGATGGAGGAAAAACTGAGAAATGAGCAGCAGGTCCTCAAAAGGTGAGTAAAAGGGGTCAGGGAGGGTGTCATGTGGAACCAAGAGGTAACGGAGACAAAAGGGTGGTGCAGTGAAGAAGATCAACAAGTTTTAATCAACCAGTGGGTTTGTCTTAAACCTGTAATCTTCATCTAACTTAACCACTTTCTGGGGGAAGGGAGGGTGAAGGGGGGGGAGGTTGGACATTAAAATTGTCCTTCCAACTAGGATTGTTAAGCTCAGTAGCTATGAGAAGAAACATGTGCATATTTTGATGCGGATAAGGCACAATGTGTTCCAGGTATCAGATGGAAGGTTTATAGAGTTGAACATTTCTTATTACAGAAGATAAATTGTGGGATTTGCATATGCATAATAATCACAAGGATGCTTAGAATTATGTTCCTCTTTCATTATTCAAATATATAAGTTTTCCTCCAAAATATCCTTTCATTTTTTTGAGAATATTTGTGAGGTCGTTCCCCAATCACAGATTAATAGATAGTGAGCTGTTGTAGAGATTAGTGAGCATATTGGCTCTTAAACATTTCTTCCCATTTTTGACAGGTGTCCAGAATTTGGGATGTTGTTAGAATCAATCTTGGAGAACACGATCTTTAACGTGATGTCCGAATCCTTGAGAAGAGAGGTCAACCTCACAGCCCGTCCGAGATTGATCGCTCTACCCCCCTCTCTAAAACCCCAAACACCACCGCAAACTAAAATTCCCGGATCGAGATCTGGTTCGGTGTCCTCTCATCACGGTAGCAGAAAATCCCACGGGATCAGTATAAACAACAACAACAACAGCAGCGTCAAGTCCTTGGAGGAGGATGATGTTGACAAGGACAGAGCCAAGAGCCACACTGAATATGCATGAGTTGACGGTCTATGAAGATTTTGATTGGTCACTTGCTTCTTCCACATTGGAGGATTCTTTGATCGCAGATATCTGTTTCCTTGATCCGAGCTAGATTTTTTTCACAGACTGAACTAAACAACCAAGATCTTTTATCATGTTGTGATTTGTTACGATAGTTGTAAAAACAAATGGATCTATTTTCAAATTCCAGCCATCTTCTGTGGAATTTTTTCATCACGAAAGTGCATGCATATCCAGAGAACATCACATAACCTTTATCACTTGAAAATTCTGTCTGACTTTTTTTTTTTTTTTTTCCGTTCTTGTTTGTTGGTAGTTATAGAAAAAGTGTCTTAAAGAACAAATGTAGAAAAGAGAAAAAACAGGACAATAATACAACACAAAGGGTTTTCTTTAACTTGTTATATAAAATATATTTAAATATTTATTTAAATACAAAGGTACAAGTGTTTCTATCCAATAAATGGTACATTGTTTTAAATGATGACTTTAGACCCCAAAACTTTTAAATCTTTGATATGCAGTTCCGCGGATGCAACAGGAAAACTCGGGTACGTACAAATGAGATCAACAGCCTCAGATGGTACGTTTACAACATGTTACATATTTGTCAAGTGGTGATGAAGGTTATCAAAGGATGCTCTGTTAATTGACATGAAGTTAAATGAGAAAAAGGTTTGGTCTAGTTTTTAGAAATAAATTAAACGATGGTTTAACGTAAACCGTTAGGCCTGCACCAAGCCTACATTGTCATCACTTTAGTCTTTAGGGAACATTCCAGAGGTTTGACATATTTTTGAAGTTGAATATTTGAAAACCGCAATAGCTATAGCACCATTTACTAGCATTCAAATTGGTATGTCAGGACTAAAACCCTGCCCTTACGTTATCCTTGAAGCATTTGTATACAAAATGCATTGGAAGATTAACCGGGCCTTGCTTTTCTTGTTTGATTTTTCCTTTTTTTTCTTTTTTGGAGTATTTTCTGCTCACATTTATTTGGGAAATATTCCTTATTTCAGTAGCCGTTTTTGTTGGCTTTTTTATTAAATTTCTCCAATCTGTGGAGTACTGAAGAAAATTAAAGAAAGTTAAAAGGTTTATGTACATTAATTTACATTTATTATTAAAATATTTACAAAATGTTATCATAAATAAGGCAAGTTCAGCAAGAAACCTCATATCGGAAACTCTCTTAGGGTAATACTGACTCTTACTAAGATAAATATTACGTATGAAACATTTTACTAAAATATCTTAAAAAACTATTTTCACTGACTGTAAAAACTGTACACTTGGCAGTTGATATGAATACAGAACAAAAACACACAAATGGGTAAAATATGTGTTATTTATAATAATAAAAAAATGTTGTCTTCTTTTGTTTTTTAATTAAGGCACAAAGACTTTTTTTAACACACAAAACTTTACAAGACCCTTCCTGGCCAAGTCACACACTTAATCCATGGATTTGCATATATAATTGGCAGCATTTTGTAGATTTCTAGATCCTTATATAATTGAAAATAAAATGTTCTTTTTTTCCATAGCAGTGTCAATAGCAAATGTTTTTGCATAGTTGGCAATAAGTGTAAGGTCCTCCTTTTATTAATTCATTTTTTATACTCTACATTAGTCAATTACTTCTGAATTTGGCTTTGGGTTTCACAGGATTATCTTTTGCAAAACACTTATATTTCTTTACTGGACCTTTTAAACTTCCTTAATAAGGGAAGGAACATCTTAAATAGTAATAATAATGACTATAATAATAATAATTTAAAGTTAGAGACAGCCAGAGAATTGTAATTCCTAGTTTAACTTCACATCCTCAATATGAGATGCATTTCCATATGTATGATGTGAAATATGTGAATGTTTATTAAGTTACAAAAGGTCTCAATATAAACAACACGTCACTGAATAAATAAAGACCAAACTTTTCAACATATTTGTTATCTTATCAAAACTAATGCAAGTATTAAAAAAGCTTCAGGAATGAAATCACACACACAAACAATATGTATTTTCATCATATAACCAAGTATTGCATCATGTGGCAATGTTTGTATCGAAATCGAAAATTAAACCTTTCTCGTAACATATTGCTCAAATCAGGTGCAGATTGAGGATTTTTATAAGAGATGTGGTCACGGAAGCAGGCTCCCTTGAAAGAGGGTTAGGGGTATCCTCTCCCGGAGTTTAGATGCCAAAGATTGCATTCTGAGGCATATTTAGGCTATAAAGTAAGCTCATAGTTACGTATACAAGCAAGATTGTGCTAATAAATACTTTTTTTTAAATAATTTTTGTGTAGAGGTTGCTGCCCCCCACACACAAGCATGGATCCACGCCAGCAAATGTTGACAAAATGCAGATGCGTTTGGAACGACTTCAATTTTCAATATTTTAATGTAGGCTTCTAAATTACATGTTCTTATCAATCACTTGGCAGAATGTAGTTACCAAAATAGTAGGGAACAAACCTGCCATTATCATTTTCATAGAAAATGCTAAAATGTGGAGTCTATGCCATAACTACGTTTTATCTATATTTTCAAAATTTTGCTTCGACCTCCTACACAGTTACTTCCAGATTGGTCACCTTTTCATTCAAAGTGTAAGTCTGTGAGCCTCGAGTGCTATGCATTATGGATTTATTCTTCGCACTTTAGTTGAGGTAGGTAGGTAGGTAGGTAGGTAGTTACATCATCCTGATGGTATGCAGCTAACTGACGATAAGCAGCTAACTCCCCAGACGTATCCTGCGTCTTCTGATCTAAGCATATTTGACGCTAGGAATCTAAACTTGCTTCATCAACATTCTCAAAATTGAGACGTTTCTTGAACACTGTGATCAGCACAGATCAGTCCCACTGTCACCACCAGCATCATCTCGTCCCACTGCTGCTACCATGTGACTTCTAACGCACAGTATAGATTGCTCGGAAACCACTGAAATTGGTTCGACTGTCAGTTCGTAGTCTCAACAATACGTCATTCCCGGTCGAGACGATGCTTAACTGATTTCTGGTTCCACAATATTTGTGTTGTGTTTTACCAAAAATGTCAGAAATCTGGAGGAGGAAATTAACATCACAAAAATTTAAGGAAATGTTACAGGGATATAATGTTATTGATGGAAAAATATATAACATGACTAAAGTGAGACAAAGAAAGTAAGTAAAGAAATATTTTTTGGCTAGGAGATGTACAACTTGTTTACTCTAACAAAATCGCAATAACTGATACAGCCTGATCATGAAATTTATAAGTCTATTTGAAAATTGAGGAACTGTTGTGCTCCTCAGTTCCATTCCATCTCCACCCCTCCCCCCCCCCCACCCAATGACATACATCATACTAAATGTTGATAAGCAGCTGGGTGAACAGGAAGGCCCAGGACTAGTTTCGTAGTGTTCGTGACTTTACTTGTTAAAAAGTAGTGACAGTTTTACGAAGAAGACTTGACCTACCTCAAGTTTGTCATATCTGCACGTTGGGTAGTGTCCTTGCATAGAGAATCTTGAGAAGGATAAACTAATCTGACGTCCAGGCTCGGTTACAATTCGGTAGCGACAATCAGCGTTCGATGGATACCGTCTTGGGTAGCCGGGACTTTTAATTGTTCCACTGTTGCCCACGTACAAACGATCGCAACCTAATTCAAAGAATTAGAGAGGAAAAGCTTAGGTTAGGTTAAATAAATGTATTTCAGAATTTTGTAACTAACTCCTATTTTTGTTGTTAAATGTTTCTCAAGCATTCGCATCGTTGACATTGAAAGTCGCTTTATAGTTTCATGGGGCATGTCACGTTGTCCAATCAGGTGGTCCAAACTAAAAGCAAAGTGTAGTCTGCAGTTACAGTCACTAAGCAACCGGTTCGTCTGCGTCGATGATTTGTAACAGTGCATCGTTTGTAATGTGTAGCCAACTCGGGAATGACAAGCTATACGCCGGACAAATGACATCATTTCTTTCGAAGAGCACCGAAGAACAGGTTTACTCTGAGGTATTGCCACGACACTATCACTTATTATACCAGCGTCATTTTGACAAGACGTTCTCCCAAATATTCAACAATTTTCTTTTGAAATTTGGTTTTACTTCACTCCTAGAGATAGCCCATACAGAAGTTCTCACTACGCTGCCCTGTGGACCAAATCCGCGAATATTCCAATCCTGCGTGTCAAGGAAATCGGCCAACAATATATAACCACCAATCGAGAATGCGAGCCGTTCATGTATTAGGCATGCTACGGGCCTACACTGCAGCATTACTTCATCTATATCTATAGTAAGATTTGCCATTTGATTCCGTCTGACCCTTTGCTTCAGCCAACAGTTTTTCTCTGTCCCCTGTAAAATACTAATTGAGAAAACTCTGGCCTACAAGCCTCGGGAAGTCGTTTAACAAATAAAACCTGATATTGATAATTTTGTGAATGGTTCGACTTACGATTTGATGCTCTTCCGTCTTTCCTTTCATATGATAATGCGTAACCGCTATCCTCATCAACGGTATTCATTACAATCGAAATCACGTTATCCGTGAACGTTAGTACGTAGTCAGATTTTTCACCGCAGACACTTCGTTCTTTTGTACCTTCTTTGATCTTAAGATATTCTCCTAAATAAAAATAAAACATACATGGGAGTGATTTAAAAAATATATATATATATATATATATATTTAATCAATTGACTATATAGGTTTGCAAAACTACTTGTTTATCTCAAGATTAACTTCACAGCCATGAACAATGACCTTTGTATATTTAGGTTCTTATGAAAGCTGAAATTAGCATAAGATGTGAAACAGGAGTACCCTGCGAGTAGGGAAGGCACCTTAGGCTTGAATAAAAAACCCAGCAAAACATATTCACACAGCTACGTAGTATTAGTAAACAAAAATTGCCTTTACCAACCTTCAACTTGTATAATCTCACCACTTAATGCAATAATTATATTAATGCATATATGTACACGAAAATGTTGTTCTTACCTCGAGAGCAATCAATAACGCTGTTGATTGTCAATATAAACGATTTCCCAAAGGGAGCTACCAATGTGGTGGTACATCCAGAATCTCCTGTAGGATGGGATTGGGTGTAGGAACCGGCTGGATCCTGCAAGAGCTGCATGCAAGCTCCTGTGAGTAAATAAGAAAGTTTGCTAGGTTAATAAAATTGCGGTGCACAGGGAGCGAGAGCGTAGTGCTAAAACGAACTTCCAATGTGAAGTTAGGTAGATGGGAAAGTGCGGAGTGGAGTGGGAGACAGGCAAGACAGGAGCGAAGTAAATTCTATAAATCTATTCCTCTTTTTTAATTTGACTACAGCCAGTACCACTACTAGGCTATGGAATGGTCTTTCTCTATGTAAGTGAATCGTTGAATAGGCTATGATAATTGTGCGTGAAGAAATATCACTGAGTATGGACAAAATAATTGTTTTTTTTTTATAAACTGTACTTTCAAATCCTGCTTCAAAGCACTCGTACTGACAGTATGAGCAGTATGGATATCCTGTTTCTATCGCATAAAGGTTAGGAACTGTTAATACTGTCAGTACGAGTGCTTTAAAGCATGATATGAGAGGACAGTGTAGAGTGGTATTAGCATTAGAAAATTGTCCCAACTGGCTGGAAATTTAGGAGAGGTTGAAGTAGTAATATGAAATGTGCTACATGATTAGTTTTTTTACGGTTGTTTCATATAAAGACACTTTTAAAAAACGTTTTTGTGCTTCAGAAAGTGACCTGTGTCGGTGCGGCTTCCTGGTTGAACTGTATTTACTTGGCAATGACTATATACCTTCTATGCAACTGGCATCCATTAAATGGGGATTGGTTGGTCAGTTGAAATTCCCTAAGGTATGGTCACCGACTGTCCGGCTGTCCGAATGAATTAAGACAGTGATGGGTTCCAGTTCTACCCCATGAATTGATCTTTTAATTAATCCTAATTTAATTCCAACAATCCACACGGAAAGAGGAAACGCAAGATTTCACTGAGCATCAAATTTCGCACCCGACTTGTCATTTATGTAGATATCTCAAACATAGGCGTAGGATTCTAATTTGATTTGGGGAGGGGGGGCTGTGACGACTTGCCTGAAAAATATACCCAAAGTTTTTCGCGCATTCAACATGTTAATGTGCATATCATGTAGGCATTCGTCGGTTATGACATCACATGCCAATAACATACAATCATTTTTCGTGTTATTACCCTTCCATATTGGTTAGAATTATTGGGGAAGTCCTTACAACAATATTGATAACATTATACGTTTAACCATTGAAAAACACATTGCAAATTATTCTTCTTTCAGTAGGTGCCAGAAAAATTCTCAGCATATTGCCCGAGTTTTCACAATTTTTTGGTTGGGGGCTGCAGCCCCCCCCCCCCAGCCCCCCAAACCCTTGTTGCTGTTTTAATTGTCAACGGAGAGCTGAAATCTTTTTACACTTTCATGTCATGGTTTAGAAAAATTAGTTTTTCTGACATTTGTAAAAAACGACTGTGAGAAAGACACAAATATGACAGAGGGATATAAAAAGTTTCGAAATCTAATATTCAATCTTTCCGTAATGGGACGTCATGGTTAGTGAGAGCAAACATGGTGTAGTTGCCATAACCAAGGATTTGCAACAGGCTCACCCGGTTCATACTTTCGCTGTTTCAACCGTGATAATTAAATTATTAACATTATCATTTGATTTATGGCAGTTTGAAAGCAATAATCCTCCTTTCCTGAAATCATAACTTAAACTGTTATTAACTTACCACGTTCGGCGTTTACTTCTGCATCTAGTACACATGGCTCATTCTCACAGGCACGTTGCACACTTGGTTTATCCTGGGACGCGCATGCGCCTGGTACACGCTGTCCGTTCTGTTGACATGTCACTGACCGTGTCTGTACCCCGAGACCACAAGAGGCGTCACACTGTGTAGAAAAGCCAAGCACAATGCAAACTTTATTCATGCATAAATAATTATCATGAAATCATTTGCTACTCGTATAGCAAATTATTTACATTGATGAATTCCATTAGATTAGGGGTGAGGTAGTCAGGGTAAGGACTGGCGAGAGGTAGGGGTGGTTAGGGGTGATGCATCATAATAACTCGGGCTCAATATATAAGGAGGACCGTGGGATATATGGGATAAAAAATTATGCATTCTCATTCTTATAATAAACGAGACCCTGTGAACTATAGTTATCCTCGGGAAGTTAGAACTGACTCTCGACGCCCCTTGTTACGGGACAAGTGTTTGTCAATTACGGGTTCTCGTCGCATTATACCCTGGCAGAAGATAATTATAAAGGACACATCCTAAATATGACATATCATGATTCACCTATTCCATAATTAGCTTCTCTTTTTTTATAATTTCTCCCACTCCTTCACTTTTTCAAACACGAATGTGTTTTCAAATATTTCCAATATTGTCAACATGACATTCCATTTTCTAACTGCAATTTAAAGTCGCGGGACACCCCCGTCACCTGCTGTGGTTAATAATAGTGTAGGGCTTTATAACTTGATAGATGCATTGATGTAATATGTATGTTTGACTTAAGCTTAGGCTATAAAGTGTCCACACCCGGTTTCTAATCTGTGGTTGTGCGACAATTCGATCAAGAGAACAAGAAGTGTCAATGGCTTGGGCTAATTAATGAGTGCTTAGACTCGTTTCCCCTCATTTCCGGAACCCTTACTTGATCTTCAAGAAACGTGAATAATACTGCATAGCCTATCAAATGATAAAGTTAGTCTGCTTGTGCTCAGGTGATGTGATATGTTGATATGATACAAAGAAATGAAATGAAAAGAAGTGTCTGTTTTTTATAGGTCTCTTGGCTTCTACGTTTTGATATTTCAATTAAACATGGCTACTCTACCCATCCAAAACTTTACAGACCTGATTATAGAAGCAATGCACAGACTATTTTACGCACATAATGAAATGCTGCACTGCCAGTCTCAACTTATTTGACTTTTTGTTAGTTGTGTGCTCACAAGCCACGTGTTTTTGTCACACTAGTAACGTTAAAATATACACAAGTTCGGTAGTTGATTCCCTCGGAGAAATGTGAGTTTCGTCGTTTCTGTTTCACTTCTAAATCTACTAAAATCGACGCACTTTCGATGTAATGATGGCAAATCCAACACTTTTCACCGATTTTCGATTATGCTCTATAAATGTTCAATATTGTCAATTTTCATGATAACTTAGTTCGGTCAAGATGTGAAATTCACCTCATTCCATTCCCCGGTAACCCATATTGCAGGTGTTTCAGTAGGGCAAGCGAGGTTGTTACATTCTTGACGGGTTTCGGGAAGATCATAGTCCTGACACTCTATGTCATTAATGCTTCGGGTACCCCGTTGACATCTGACGTTACGAGTTTGATATCCACCCCCACACGTGACAGTGCACTAAATATAGAGAAACAAAAGGGGACAAAACACAAAATTAATGATAAATTTAAATGAATAAATGATAAATATAAAAACAATTAACAAAGTGATTCTTAAATTCCGCTTTGGATTTTTTTTAAAGTATCCTAAAGCAGCCATATGCATGCAGTTACTATACCGCGCCCAACTTTTTGTGCGTTAATGCAATAAGGAAGACGGATTGGCCTTTTATAACCCCCCCCCCCCACAGTTACTTGTTTGTGTAGTACGGATGACGATAATTACCTGTCTCCTATACATATACGCACTCCGATCTACCCTAGCCTACTATTTACTGATATAATTCTTGCACTGCGCCCTCAATATACCCCTATAAGGTCAGTAACCTCCTTCCCATAATCCACCCATATCCTCTATTAGCGCTAGGCCCCTATGCAACAACGATATCACGATGGTTGTTGAAATATTAAATAATTCGCATTTTTTTCTTTCTTGTGGGAATACCTACCTCTGACCAGGAACTCGCTGTCCAGGTTGGTAGAGGTGGACATTCGACCACGAAACAGATTGATCTGGTCTCTGGTTGGTTATTCACATCACAGTTACTGTCCAATATCACCTCATGCCCGCTCCTACACTCGACGGACCTCTCTCGCACCCCTTCGCCACAAGTAGTACTGCACTGTAAGTTTAGAAATCAATGAAATTTTGTTAAATTCAAAGTTTACCGGTCTTTATACATGATGCAGATTAGTCCTATATTTTTTATTTGACTTGAAATTTTGTACGTTATGTAAATTCTAATACCATCACTGCAAAGACCACGAAGGTTAAAATATTATATATTTTTTTTTTTTAAATCTTGACGGACGCGTCGAATGTTCTTGTAGTTACATGAAGTAATTTCCAGGCAGATGGTTGAAGTTGTAAGTAGTATAGGAATATGTATCGTTTTGTTTTAATATAGGCCTATTGTATAGCCTAAGCTTATCCCACTTCTGACACCAATGTATTTTACCTCTGTCCAATCGCTGACAACCCATTCGGAAGGTGGCGGGCAGGGATCTCGGGAACACGTCCGTTGTTTACTGGGTTTCAGATCCCGGACGCAGTTCTTGTTAGTGACTTCGTTATCGTCTCTCTCGCAAGTAATATCACGTGACTGAATACCTTCTCCGCACGTGACTGAGCACTATATAACGAAAGGGAAGAAATGTTACGATACATGGTTTCAAATTAATACAATTGATCAATCATTTTCCGAAAGTATTAGGCCTATACAGCGGAAGCAGGAACATGGTTTATGATTGATATACATACTAAAATATAACCTCCATATATACAGCTATAATCATTTTTAGTGACACACGGGTTACTTATTTTAAACTACTGAAAGTAAACTACAGCCTGAAATTGTTTTTTTTTCTTTTGAATCGATTTAAAAACAAAGATCATTAAACCTTTTCATTTTCATTCGGAAACATATTATGACTTATCGTAGTGAAAATTCGAATACAACGGTTAGCTACGCAATAGGAAAATAGTTGTTTCAATGCTACACAACATGTGGTATAAAACAGGGGCTCTCAGTAGACCAACTCCCGGCGGCAGCGAAATATTTGAATCCTGTCCGCGACAAAATTGGTCCACAAAAGCTTGCATTAATTTCTTACAATTGAAGGCCTATTATTAGGCCCTCATTCGTGAGCATTTTGACCCGCCTATCCTGTACAATGCTCAATTTAGGTATATATAGTTTTTGGATTCACCTTTGCTTAATAGTTTTCTCTAGCCAATGCCATGGCCTTAACTGAGAACCCCTGGTCTAAAAAATATCATTCAATTCATTTTGTTAGGGAAGGGAGGTATAGGCCTATAGACAGGTTATGAAAATGAAAATACTTGTTATTAATGTGATAGCAGAATGCACAATACATTACAATCACTGCAATCAAAGAATAATATATAACACAAGTAGCAATTTAAGAGGGAAAAGAGCGCAATATGCATGTCATTCATTTTTTGATTTATTGATTTTAAATTTTTGAGCAGATGAATTATGATTAAGAAGAATTTTTTTAGAAGACATTTTTTGTTGTTGCAATTTTTGCAATGAAATAAAAATTTTTTATGCTTTAAATGCTAATAATCAGAAGATAACAAAAAGGAAGTTCATGGACCGCAATCATTAATGTAATACAAAATGTTATACTAAACTCATAGAAAACAAAGCTTTTGATGATAACGAGCAACATAATTACTAAGGGAAACGAAAGTCAAATTCTGTTTATAGAGCGCCAAAGAGAAAATGAAAATAATACCGCAAACTTTATCATTATAAAATATGATTACGTAACATTTTACGGACAGAAAGATACAATGTATAGCGGTGCACATTATGACTGACATTTCAGGCAAACGTACGTATATACACGACAGTACACATAGTAATACAATGAAGACACACACACACACACATACGTATAGTTACATATACGTATATTTATATATACAGGTATATAAACGATGGATAACCAAGTGTACATACATAAATACAAGAGGCAGATAAAATGAAGAGAATTTAACATTCCAAAAAATGAGAAATACCAATGCAGTGCATTACGTAAAACAGAGAAGAACATCAATATATGGAATCGTGGACCCATCGTGGGAAGGGATATCGAAGCTTCCCCCGCCCCTGCCCCCTGCAACCCCCGCCCCTGTCCCCCATTTTAGTTGCTTTTTTTCCCTTTTTTGTTTGCTTTTTTGCACCACAGGTTTTGCACCAGAGCTGTTTAACTATACTATGTGCTTCAAGCGATAAAAAAACCCACAGAGAACAGATTTTAGAACACCGCTGGTACGAATTAAATTTTGGATCCAAGTGGAAACAAGTTTCTCGATCGTTCAATGAAAGAATTAGAGATGATGAAACCTGACTAATGTATCCTAACCTTATACTGTGTCAAGGGGGAGTTGCTTGGAACCTCTGATATTTAAAGTGATATATTTGAAGTGCTCTCGTTTTTGGTGGGGATAGGTGATAGCAAAACGAATCGGAATATATAAAGAAGGAAAGAAATTTATATATATATATATATGAAATATATATGATAAATATATGAAATATATATGAAATATATATAAAATATATATGAAATATATATGAAAATAGTAATAGCACAGGCAGTGATGATGTTAGTGTAGGAAACTCTGGTCAAGCGAGTGCAAAACACCAAGCATGAATATTCATATTGTAAGCTCAGTTGTTAATTAGAAGGGTGCACCCAATTCTAAATTGAACCATTTAATCAGCTCAACTGACCTCCGACCATGGGCCGGTTGTCCATTCATCGACACAAGGCTCCCTTGTGCATGAGCGTTGGCTGCCAGGGCGTATGATGGTTTCACAGAGGTTATCTGCAACTTCGCGTTCACCTCGTACGCATCTGACAAACCTTGTCTCTCTTCCAGTGCCGCATGAAACGTCACACTGTATTAAGAAACAAACGACTGAATTAAAGTCTATACTGCCCAAGTTTAATGATGTGGAAGTACGTTCAGTTGCAGTTCAAGCTTCGTCTTCTGCTGACGTCATCAGAGTCCGCAGGAGTATATAACCCTAATACCTGTATGTCATTTTCGCGTGCAATGGATGCGCAATCGCGTGTAGTGAACGATTACCTTTGTAGTCTGTCACCATGGAAACATAACCATATGAGATGAACCAAGAAAAATGGGGGAGGTGGGGGGGGGGGTGTGGATTTGTGTGAGTTTAGAATGGTTCATCAAATCTTACCGGTGACCATGGACCAGTCGTCCATCTTGTGGGTACCTGGCAAGGCGGCCTGTGACACGTTGCCTTCGTCTTCGGCTTTATGTCCGAACTACATTCACTACGTTGAACAGCCACACTATCACGTCGACAAGTCACACTTCGATACTTCGTCCCGAATCCACAATCGGCACTACACTGTAGGTATCAACAAAACCATAGAAGTATTTGTCTTTGTATTTCTTATTGAATGTAACATTAAAATAGATACTGGAGGATTAAGTGGACTGATCTCCAAATTTCACTTACTGTCTGATAATAAGTGTAAATAGAACATTTAAACCAGTTCACCAACATGGTTCAGGATATTGACACAAAATCCATAGTCCGTATCCAGGAGTGAATACTTCTGTGACGCACTCCTGAAATGTGATCTAGAATGATGCACAAACTTTCAGAGCGCCACCATTTTTAACTTCACATCCTCGTTCAGTTCTCATTTGGCCTTGAATCCTTTATTTAGTGAAGGTACTGTGACTGGCCCGGAAATGTAACCGTTTTTCTTCTTCAATTAAACAATTTGTAAAAGACAGACGAATGTTTACCTCGGACCATTCTCCGAACACCCATTCTGCCTCTAGTAAGCAATCACCAGCATCACATTCTTGGGTATTAGAAGGAGCAGGAAGTCCTTCACAAGCGCCCTCACTTAATACTCCATCCTTTGTACATTCGACCGTTCTGTTTTTTGCACCAATTCCACAGGGTGCGTCACACTAAGAAAGAGAACATTTAAAAACAGTTAAAACAATATTAATTTTATTTAATTATTCAATTTACTGCAAGTGCCGCTGTACTTCATTAACACGTCAAGAACATTCAGAGTGCACTGCCATTATGCATTGTTGAGTTGCGCCTAAGGATTTGAGTTAAAATAGCTAGGTTACATACGATAATTTGAAAATACATACCATTGGGTATTTAAGAACATAAATGAAGGTGCAACACAAATGATGTGTTTATATAAACAGTATTTGTAAGAAACTGTGTAATAAGAAGATAAAATTACCTCACTCCACTCTCCGACAGTCCATTCCGGGCATGTGTCCATAACACACGACTGTATCACGGTGGGTTTACCACTGACTCTACACGCCCTTGGGGCTAGAACAGTTCCTCGGCGACAATCGACGGGCCTTCTCTGATGTCCATCCCCACAAGTTACAGAACACTAAATTCAAAGAGAGCACATGGTTTTAGTTACATAAATAACAGAGTAATCAGGGGAAAAAACAGATGCGTTTCTCTGGCGTTTCTGACTGAGTTTGTAACGTATAAACATAGACAAAGAAAAACCAACACTGATATTTCACATATTTTGACATCAAACTGCTTACAGTTAAAACCTGCGATTATATTATATGACCGATTCCCTGCTGACCTATATATGTCACATTACAGTTCTTTCTTTCTTCCATGTTATTCTTCTTTTGCTTCTTATAGTTTTTCCTTTGCTTTTGAAAATGATTGATTAGTGTCGAATATTTATGATTGTACCTCTGACCACTCTCCAACCGACCAACTAGGCTCCGGCCGACAATCCCCGTTGTTACATCGTCGACTAGGTCGCGGCCGTTCGCCAGAGCATTCCCCAGGAGCCAAAACATCCCCTCTCTGACACTCGACTTGACGAGTTTGCTCACCCTCTCCGCACTCGGCATCGCACTGTTTTAAAAATAGAAACAATAATTATCATATAGGTCCTGTAAGTGTGATTTATTAATCTGCCAGTGACAGAGGTCCAGATTCAAACTATATTTCAATTCTATTTCATCTGTAAATTCCTGCGGTGAGATTGTTCGAGTCCATGACGTATCTAAATATAAACTATATAAACTAAATACCAAACTTACCTCAGACCATGATCCTTTCACCCACTGCGCCGGCGCAGGACACACCCCTCCGTCGCATGGCATGTCTGATGGTGGACGAATCTGTTGATCACACATGCTGTCGCTGACTTCCACCGGCCGACCGTTTTCAATGCGCGCGCATCTCAGGCTTCGCGTTTGTACACCTTCTCCGCAAGTGACGCTGCATTCTCCGTATTGACCTGCTAGCCATCTTGAAAGAAAGGAGTAAAATATTAACATTAATTACCGCAACATCGTGTTCAATACATAATAAATTACAACAACTCATCCGACTTTTTTTAATTGTATTTTGATTGCTGAATTTTGTCAATAGAATATTCATAACTTATGACGTATACGATGCATATTCATGACTTACTCAAAAACCGATTGGTCTCTTGGAACGAAGTATCTGTAGGTTATCTTTGGTTTAACATTCACTCCATATATCGCATGTGGGTCGTACAGCAGGTACACTTTGGCAGTCAACGAGGTCGTAAGAGGTCCTTGAATTGATATTCTCTCACGAAAATTCCTAAAATCGGTGGTATATTTGATAATATTACTTCCAGTACCATAGCGACCGGACGATGGTGGCGTAAATAGGTATCCCTGAAATACCGAATCCCCTCCAGATGACATAGCTGTTGGGAGAATAGAAAACAAAACATAAAGACGACTTATTTCAGACCGCCCTCCTAGTACACGTGTTGAATATTCATTTCACAAATTCACAGTATACATATTCACTACATTATATTTACATAGTTTTATAAACTATACTTACCCATATGGGTGTAAGCTAAATTGACGTTGATTATTTCAATTGAAGTTGCCCCTACTGGTAAGTCGAGGAAAGCTGTATGTTCTGCAAGAGAAGCAACATGGAAATAATGCTTGAGAAACAAACTTAAACGCCATGATGTAACTGGGACACGTGAAGAACACGTGGTGTTCGGATATTCATAAATCGTTTTCAGTCAATGATCAACTTGCTACGCACCATCTAGCACGATTAACAATTCATATGTATAAAGAAAAAAATAGTTGCACAATGTTGAGTATTAGTCCTATAACTACATCATAAAGAATTTATTACGAAATTTTCAACAGATTAAACATGCAGACAGTTTGCAGATCTGGTTTTACGGTTGGAGCATAACGGTTGAAAAAGTCCATGAAAGCATATACACTTACTTCTGTATCTTCCACCGTCAAAACTCCCTGTAATTTGTTCACAGCTTGCACCGTTACCATTACACTGGCGGCAAGCATCAAAAACCTGTCCTGATCCTTGAATACCGTCGCATCCAAATTGCTATAAAAAAAATAAACAATTTGGAGACATCAGATACGTGTGCTTCAAATAAACAGATACAGTTCGTGAATTTTGTATTAATAAAGTGTTAAAATATAGAACATTACCCTTATCACTTACTCACCCACTTCCACTTCATCCTTCCCCGTCATCTCCGCCTTATAACATGCCCATTTTTATGTCAAAGATCGACTTTAAAATCCTTACCTCGCACTTTCCCGATACGCATAGCTTCAAGGTGTTTTTATCCGAGTTGTCACCATGCCAACACCTGGTGCCATCCGTGTACTGGTATGGAGGTCGTGTGGCCCAAAAGTTGCTATTTGATAAACATTTCTTTGTACATAGGTCATCGCCTGGGAAAAGGGACAAGAGAAATCCACGGTTAGTTGTACACAATCACACAATGAATATATGGTTAATTCATGAAGATAAAATTTCGAATGCACTCGTGAAAATAATTGTAGTGATATTTCATGTTTTTGTCTATCCCACTGCTGACACCATTGTAATGTCACTTACCATCCTGTCCCGATATGAATGCCTTCCATGTGTAATTTTGACCATTGAATGGTATGCTGTTAGTCTGTGAACACTGCTCATCACGAAAATCGTCTTGGTTGCCTCCACATGGCTAAGGGGGAAAAAAGTTGAAAATGCCGAAAGAAAATTAATTGTCAAGTTAGTCTACAATCAACTTCAAAAGAGAAGCGTTGTTAGATATGATCAAAGCTCCAAATCATATGCACAATTTATCAAAAGAAGTGATAAACTGACAAACCTCTAAATTGCAAGCTTCGTACTGTTCTGCTGGTCCTACACAATTTCTTCCCCCGAATCTCGGTCTAGGATTGGTGCAATGACGACGACGCATGCGCACTCCACCTCCACAAGTTCGCGAGCATTCACCGTACTCATCTCCCCAATCTGACCAACCACCATCGACTGAGTTTGGTAGTGACTGTTTTTCAACACAGCTACCAGACAGGCACCACTGAATAACGAAATATAGACAGAGAAATGAATTTGTGATTTTACAAAAAAAAATAAACAAATGTTGTAAAATCCCACATATAAGTGTCTATTTCTAAATGCCATTAATTTTGTAAATTGATTTACGAAACCACTTTAAGTTATGAACGAAGTGAGAGGTACAATGGGGAGGGTAGGAAAGATGAGGACTGGTGAGGTCGGGCGGGGAAAGGGGGAAGTAAGGGAGGGTAGGGAAGAAGGGGAGATAGGGTATAATAAGGAGAAGTAGGGGAAGAAGGGGGAGGGGCTTATTACCGCATATATGTCGTCATGTGATAAAGTCAGAGCATGCGCTTCTTACCTTTCCCTTCTCGCAGAATGTGCCATCCATTACACCGACGCCAAGACTGAAACATCCAGTAGCGTTTCGACATCTCAGATAACCACAGTTTACCTGTCAACAAAAGATAAAATTGTAAAACCGTGTTTACGAAACTTCTACAACAGGTAACACGAAGAAATGGTGACTAAAATAGTAAGAGGTCATAGCTTCTCCATATTTGTGGTAAAGAAATTGTTATTTAATCTTTGTATAAAAAAAGAACGTTCAATCGTTAAAAAAAAGGATATTTTGGGGGACTGATTGTATATAAAGGATCTGTTTAATGTTCGAAACAGAACTGTCTTGTCAAACATTCATATCAGAAAGTGTAGTTGAATGAAGTTTTAAAAAAAGAAGAGAAAAGATAAACTATGATTTTTCGATTTTTTATTTTATGAGCAAGACCTTAAACTCTTACAGGAGGGTGTTCTCATGACATCCAGACACACAGAGATCTATTCAATCCTGATTACTGAGAAATCTCCCAAGAGTATATGGTCTCAAATCAAAAAACAAATTGGTACTGTCGATTTATTATGAATTGCAACTGAGTTTTTCACCTTTTTTATTTTCTAAAATATACTTGACAATTCCAATAAATTCGAATAAATTGTTTTGTCTGATTTGCAGATAAATGATAATACCACCATTTCTTCAATTTGTCACAAGTTTGGTCAAAATCTGTTAAAACTGAGCACGTCCCTTTAATTCCATTAAAACAGCATACCGCAACCCAAAAACTTGTCACAAGTCGTCAATACCGTCACATTTTTAGCAGCATGTTGCGCTTGGAGAGGAGGCTTCCCCGTTTTCAATAAACATAAATTGTGCTTGACGGGAGGGTGCCTGTATGGTCTCTACCGGGAACTAACGGGAACTTAGGGTGACGGGTCATCGGGTTACAAAATATTCTGGTTACTGGGGTCATACGGTAAAAGTTAAGCCTGCAGACGAGATATGCTACAAAGAGAGATTTTAGGTCCACGTCGGGATAAAGTTACTGATCGATAAAGGCTGTATACTTGTTGCCGCATATGTTAGTGAATTTGATTGATGGTTTACTGTGAACAAAGCAGGCGAACTTTGCGATTACGTTCCGTCTGGCTTCGTCGGGTTGAACTCACAATACACTGACTCGAACATATATTAATGCTTCGAATGTTCTGTGTGTGAACTTGGTATGTTATGTGTACGCATATAGCAGCCAAATTAGCATAATTAGCCTAATTTCTCATCACGTGGGAGACAGATACTGAAGATCGCCCATTGACTCAAGTTATTATATTTAGGTTAATGAGAGATCCAACAAAATTACCTCATTATCTATTATCATAATTGTTAAATAATCACCATATATCAAAACGACTTAAAGGGTTCTATTATCCTACGTTCATTTATTTACTTTTTTCTTTTTATTTATATCTTTATTGTTTGCTACCGGCGAAATGTTAGTGACAAATTTCACCGCATTTAAAAAAAATATCGGTTCAGTTCTTTGTGGAAATGGAGCAAATTTTTTTGATGTATGGAATTCTGACAAAAGTCAGGAAAAATAGAAAGTCTCTTGTAGGCGTATAACGTCCTCAATTTCATTTTCCCCAAAAGCTCTAAAATTCCCATCGTTCTATACTCTGTAGGGTTTTTTTTTTAAATTTTAATTTGATGTTAATCTGTGGTTTTTCCACATAATTGCTTTCCACGTTTTTGTTGTGGTTTGTTTAACTATATGAACATGGCGGCTCGAGAATTACTTTTGACAGACACATTTTCTTGATATCATTGGAAATTACTCAACTCACGTTTTTTAACACCCTGTAGCTTTTGCTCTTGCCATACGATTACGTTTAATCTTTCAGGTATCCCCTCGCAACTTTCTGACTTTAATTCACCATGACAACAATATGTTCCCGCCACACATGAAACGCACATGTCTATTTATTGAACCCATATGAAAATATAAGCATTTCTTTTGCACAGGTCAACGACACAATCTCTGAGCACAAATCATTCTAAATCCATTGTGGGAGCTCCTTTTTCTACTTTTTTTTAGTCGTTGAAAAACTAACAACGTTATATGGCTATTGGTTTATCAGTCATATGTTGAAGGTCTTAGCCTATACTATTCAAGGAGAAGGGGAGCTAAGCAGTCCCCAGTGAAACTTTCCAAAACTCCTTATTCCCGATCCAGGAAATGATATTTAGTTAGTAATTCACACAAACGAATACTTCTTAACTGTTTTCTAAATTTACCAATTGAAAATACATATGTACGAGGTTCTATCAACATGAACATACGTTTTACGTATATACACCGTACTATATAGTTATGTTGACTTGATTCATAAGCCGGTATTAATTTTGGCCCCGGAAATTTTTACAACGCACAGTTCTGTTTTAATTGCATATAATATTTCTCTATTGAACCTGAACTTAAAAACCCCATGAGAAAAGTAAAACTCAAATTGCACGGAAGGTAATGTCAAATTGAATTATGGATATAGCTTATCTTGTTTTGATAAATTATCGACTAAATCGTGGTAATTCACAAGAAGTGTACATAATATACTGCGCGTCTGTATATTGGCCTACATATTGGATATTTCCTTCCAAAACGCTATGCCTCAGTACAGTGCTATATTTATATATCTATATATATGTTGTATATACACGTTAACGCAGTACGCATGGACATAAACTGACCACAAATCACGTTAGGGAAATTTGTTCAAAACGTTCATACACAATCGCTCTACAGTCTTTCACACGCTGGATTTTGAAATATTGCAAATGATCATTTCAACTTAGAATTTATAATTAAAATACGAAAAATTCCCTTTTCCTCTTTTCTACCACATATTTTCCTTTCATTCTTCCGTTTTATTTATTCATTTTTTTTCGTTGTTGACGAAGAAATGAAAAAAAAGTGTAACAAATGTCACTTATAGATATAGGTGGCCGTATACTCACAAAGTTACTCTGGCAGGTCTGTGCTCCAGCACCCAGTGCCAATTCACATTGCTCGTTAAGGTCGTAGGACGCCCCCACTAACTCAGCTACAGGTAGAGGGCTGTTAGATGGTACGTCATTTAGGCAAGTAGCTATAGGACCCCTGAAATAATTTAAAAAAAATGTACATAGTCGTGAAAAAAAACCCTTATAAGTGAGTACCAAGAAAGAATCAGAGTTTAATTTCTTGTTTTCGTTATCAATTAGCCTATGACATACATGTCCAAAACTTTACTTTCCGTGCAAACACATAATATGTTTTCGATACTGTGAGTTACCGTATCGTATATAGCAAGTCTGTCACACAGGCTCTCATAGATACACGTTTGGATAATTTTAGTCTAGTTTAATCAAAACAAATTTTAACCAAAAAAAAACACAACAACAACAACATGAATACCAATAATAACAACAACAACAATAATGACAGTTATACTATTGATAGCAACATGATATTTTTACAATATAGAATTGAATCATTGTGATAAAAGTCCTTTGAAGAAAGTGGACATAATTCGATGTATATGTAAAGAACGTACCCTAAGAATGTTCGTATATTTTGTCGGCTGCATTCCGACCAAGTGAACGAATCCCGACCGGCAGGTCTCCATGACGACATAATATTTAAGCCGCTCATACAGCCATAATCATCATCGTGGTTTAAACCTAGCCTGAAAATGAAAAACATTATATATATACATATAAATTATAATTTGTATATAAATACAAAATCATTCATTACAATATTGGCTTGTTAATGAAATGATTTTGGGATGAAAAAGGAAAGATAAACCAAAATGAAAGGGAAGGGGGGGGGGGTATTTATGTAACAACTGGCCCTGCCGTGAAACGATAGGCTAAATATATTGCTGCGTCTCTGTTTAGCCCGTATTACACATTCAATGATTGGTTTCAATAAAATGTATTTTAGATAATGCCACATCGGCGTCCCATACATATCACTAGTGTTTAATAACTATATACTCACGTATGGCCCGTTTCATGCGCAATAACTAGTGATGATCCCAAACCGTCGTCTTGGTTGAAAGAACATTGAAGTCCTCTTCTACAAGTACTACTTAGGTATGCTTTGCCCAGGAGGCTATGGTCACGGCCATTTCCAATGGAGGTGTATATGTTCTTTCTGTTTGAATAAACATAACATATACAATAGAAGGTGAAGTTATAACTTCGGGGAAACTTCGGAAAAACAAGTTATTTTACAGAATGTATTATTTACAACTTGCATTCATTGAGATTTATGTATGTTTCTGCTATGTTTACCTTGTTAAGAGAATTGCATTGTCCCAATGTTCAGGATGGAAATCGTGGAGTGGGTTAATATCTGCTTGCCATTCGCAGAAATCATCGAGAGTGCTCGAAGCCCCTGTCACGTCAAAGGTGGATCCTTGAAGCTATTGTAAATCAGAACAAGGGACATGGTTGTTAAAATGCTCTCAAGTCACGTGGTCTTTTCTTCTTAAATTTCCATATGAGCTTTTAATGTGAAATATCACTGTTTTATAGGGTCAAACACATCTCTTTACTAGCATCTAATATAAAAAAAACCCACAAATTTACGAGCTAAGTTTAGCTATATATATATATGGCAGACTTATAGTAAGATTTTGATGAAACGGTCCCCTCATGGTAAAATCTTCGCATTGGTTAAAAAAGTAGCTGATGGAAACTAGATTGCTAAGGCGTCAAATATGGTTGGGAAGAAAAGTAAAAACAGCTCCACCAATAGCCTACACACTCACTGTCGAAGAGTTATCACAACATGCAAATCATTGAAGTACTTAAATTAAATGAATAACACAATGTCATGCTGGGTCAGATCTAATTTACTACCTAACAAGACATTTCGGATGAACATTAAAGAGCACTTAAATAGGATACTGACCGAACTTCATTTCCCTGGAAACGGAACGAATGCATTAACAAGCAAGTATTATTTCCTATTATACATGTCTGTTTGTCTACATAGGTCTATACATTACAACTTGTCGAAGTTCATCAGTTGGAGGAAATTAATAACATTATAAAGATGGAACTGTGTTTACAGACAAAGTAATAGATACCTTCCTATGCAACCATATAATGAGCCGTTCCATATCGGCTTATGGAAGAATCTAGGTTTTCCTATCATGGTAATGCAACATAATTCTGCGGCCTAGGTGTACATTAAAATAAATAAAAAGTGACTAGGCTAATCACCGTGGAAGCAACTCCATGATGAAGTAGGACTTACTGTTGGTGAATCTGTGTCAAGAAGGAGCAGTTTCACAATATGTAACCTTAGAGTTATATCGAGACTTGGATCGGCATATCGACGGCTTACCTATAAGAGAAATGATATGAACCAATTGTTGAATATATATGTAAGTCAGAAAATGTACAATGTTCGTACATTATCATGCGATGATTGCAAGATATACCGTTGATTAAACCCTAATTAATTACAAAACACTGAATAAATATCAATTTTCATCTCAGAATGTAACAATTTATTGGAAAATTTTAAAGGGAGATAACCAACAATTGTCTCGAAACGGCACGGTAGTTTGGTGCATTTATTTCAGTTTAAGTCTGAAAACGCGCAAAGAAAGTAACAAGAATATAAGTAATATGCTGTGTGTCTATAATTCATTGACGTTGAATACAATCAAGCAAGAAGTATCTAACACAAGCAGACTACACCTGCAGTTGTCATAGCAATATGAACCGACGTTTTCATGTCATCATATCAGGACAGCAGTAAAGTGCACTGACATAACGGTCACTTTCGAATTGCAAGCATGTACTACATGTACACACTACATGTCGACTAGGCTAGTTATCCGTCAGCCATTAACACATATATGTGGAGTTCTCAAGCAAACAGTACGTACTAGTAGCCTATATTGGCTTTAACATGGAAGGTATTTGATCAGACGAAAATATGTGGGAATTAGGAATTGAAGCATTTACGCTCTTTTGGATAATGACGTTTACTGTTCCTTGAAACGTGCAGTTCTTGAAATGATTTGCTGCTGTATTCCCGATCATGGTGGATGTCGTTGCTGTAATGTAACAGTATACTAACGGTAGGCCCAAGAATAACAATTTGACGTAACGTTAGTGGTAATGACGACGTCAGTAGTCAGTTGTGGGGTATAACTGTCTTTCATTGAATCCCAGCTCTCAGGAAATTTTGGCGATTCCCATTTTGCTCATCCAAAGCCTCTTGAAGTTGAAATACTACTAGGCTAGGCCTAGGCCTAATTAGGCCTGACGATAGGCTGTACCTTTCATCGTTTCGTCATAATAACACCGGTTTCGAAACCAGCATTGCTAAATGAGGTCGTCGTTGTTGCTCGCACCCTATGGTTAGTGTATTTTATACTGAGGTTTGTTGTGTCAGAAACTTTGGTCATCAATTGTCAATGTGTGTTTACATCGAGGGGCTTGTTGTCATACTCATAGTCATACCATAGGCCTACACATAGGATGCTTGATCTGATTCGTTTACTTTTGACTTAGGCCTAACGTTAGGTTAGGTCGTTGAATATGGGCAGCTTGGATTAAGCTTACCGAGATACTTCCGCTGGTGAGTTAACCGTGCGTTACCCAATACATGAATCAAAGGTCAGCTGATGACAACGGACCAATCAGATTCGAGAATCTTTAACAAGCATGAATGGACATAATATGTGATAGAGTGCTCAAGGTTTAGGCTACCCATTAAGTGTACCCTTGTACCCCCCCCCCCCCCGATCCACTCTTGTATGTAATGCCTTTCTGAGATATATTGGTTTGTATTTACTTTGTCTTGTTAAGCTTAAACCTTTACTTGGATGAGTGATAGATAGTCTTACCACATTCATGAGTGAAAAGACATAGTCTTCAGTATTGTTGCCATGGAAATCAACCATGTTCTTGTCGGCTACAACAAAGAGTTCGAGATACTTCTGCCCGACGTGTGGTAACGGCTGTGATTGAGAGATAGATTTTGGTCCCGGTCGTCTGAGAATAGAACCAGGATCACCAGGATCATACCCAACGGCTGCAAGAAAATATCATATGAGAAAAGACTGGAATTAGGAATCTAATTAAAAGGGATTTTGTGATGATATAGGTCTCAAAGTGACGAGACATTAGGGGAGGACTAATCATCGAGGGAATTTATATTTCATGTCTTTTGTTTTAAGTTTATATTGCGCATCAAACTTGAAACCAACAGAGGTTAAAAGCTGTCAGTCTAGATCAAATTTAAAATTAGTATCGAAATCCATTTAGGGTATACATAGAGATATATATTTAAATAGAAGTGTTTGATTGTGTGTTTGAATAAGTAAAAGGTCATTGATAACACTGCAGCAAGTGGCAGAAGCTGCTAAATGATGTGTTCAGCGAGAAAAATATATATACAAAATCCATTAGTTCCCCCCTCGTTAAGTACTATCGTCGCCCTTTTAACGTATGTTAACGGTAGTATAATGTGAAAGTGCTAACATTAACGAGGTGGCAACAACACGCAATTGTTTTCCAGACTGCTTTACTTTATGATTACTTCCTCGTCTTGAAAATAAAAAGGCATGTTTGTCGGAAAAGTGCGGTTATTTTCTGGATAGTTTTTCTTTTTCAACAGTTTCCGAAACTAACAACTAAACCTCGGATCACAGATCAAATTTTCTTTCAATTTAAGTTTTGGCGAAAGATGAAACTATATGTCGTAGGGTGTCAAAGAACGATATTTGAGTAAACATATATATATTTAGATGTGTTTAGAATAAAAGTCATTCTTTACCGAATTAAACCTTGCTTATGAAACTTACGAAACCTCAGGAATGTTACGATAGTTTGCAGTTACACCACAAAATGTTTCCGAATATCGATATTTTTAACTTCAGTTATTTTTTACAAGTTAGGTCAGTATTACTGGCATTTACTCTTCGGGCCCCCCTGCTGACATCACAATTTGTTTGTTCCAACTTTACATTTCACTTTTCCCAGAAAACAATAGCTATTGTGCGAGTCGCGTGATTTCGTGTGGAAAACACATGGTTTGCCAAGAAACGGCGGCATTTCAGAAAACCGAAGTATTTTAGGACAATGTGACTGAGAACAACCACCGCCGGAAGTAGGTTAAAGTCGATCGAAAGGTAAGTTTGTAAAAGAGGTTATTCCGCTCTCATAAAATCGCCACGATTGCTCAAAATAGTTACTACCCGCTGAGAACAGGAAAACAATACATGATTTGTCACCATAGGACAAACCCGTTCATCCACCTACATGTAACAGTTTAGCAAAGTTTTCATGGAACAGATACCTACTACAAAATTTCTGATCTACTCCCGTTTGAGTCAGATAGAGTTATAAGTCATTATGAGTTATAGATAAGCGTACGTAAGTAATTCAACTAAACCAATAACAAGCTTTGAGGTGGGGGGGGGGGGGGGACATCAGTACTTGAAACAATGAAGTATGAGTTTGTATGTTTTCGTTTAATACATCCGTTTTTTTTTTTTGGATTTTGTTGTTGTATGAGTCAGGATATTCGAGGCGCAGATTTAAACTTTGTAGAAGCCCACCGCGGGGACATATAAACCGAATTCTATCTCAACTCTATCTCAACCTAAAATAATCATTCAACCGAAATACCACAGAAGGTCAAAATGAACCTTGAAGATATATATTTCTATAGCTCATATATGATGGTTAAGGTATATAGTTACAATTCTGTCGATCTTTTAGCCCACAATGTGTCTTTAGCTTGGTCTGTTCGTGGTACATTGACTGAATATTGACATTAATGAACCGTTGTTATACATTTCCACGAACCGCTGGTATGTTGCCAAATGATGAAATAAGTAATATACCAGTAATAAAGACTAATAAAGACGTAGACAATATAGAAACCAACAAAGTCAGTCCCGGTTATGGTTGACGCCTTCAAAATTGTTAAAGACACGTAAATGACATTAAATGTGACCGTTGATTGAACTCATCGACAATGTGACTTAACTTTCCAACATGCCCAATACGCTGAAAAGTAATTCGCGTCCGTTTCAAACATCTAATCGGTTCATTTGTTCACTTTTGGTAGTAGGTTGTATATAGAGACGTATATGTCTATCGTATAACTTTAATTTATCCTAAGTTTAAATGGCTGACTATATCTTATACCCCTGGTCCCCTTGTATAACAGGTCCACGAGACTTGACAATTACTTCCTACAGGCCAGAAGACGGTGGTCAATTATTTTCGGTGACGTTACTTTTAGGCGGGAAAGAGCGCTGCTTGGTGTCTTACTCTATTTCCAGTAGTTTTATGTGCCATTTCCTAATTAGTAGGCTATATATATATATAGTATACGGTACGGCCGCATTTCTAATTTATAAGTTTAACAATATTCATGTCTTATCACGAGCGTCAGTTACATTTCATTTAATATATGTATCATCATGATTTTTAAAAATCGGTGCGCGGTTATACTCTACACCCCCCCCCCCCACCCTCCATGGAACATTTGTAAACTTACGAGCTTCATAAGAACAAAATGGCTGATGTCTTCCCTCAGTTGGGTCTTCGGACTCTTCTGCAGGACGTGAGACTGATTTCTTGTAAATAATGTGTGGACTTTCAACATCTCGTCTCGTTCGCATTTTACTGGCATGGTTATCTCTGAGTGGCTGTATGATATAGTCGGTCTCGTTATGACTTAGCATACCATGCTGTGTGCAAAAAACAGAAAGAGCAACGTAAAAAAAAATAAATAAATAACGTCAAAAGTTCTAGCATCTGTATAGCATCCCATATTTTTCCCCACGTGATTCTTATTAGCATACTCAATTCGTTTGAGACAGCAGAAGCTAACACTGAGCAGCAAATTGTTACCTCTTTTTGAGATGTAACGAAATACGTCCCATGCACTTTTCACACGAGTATACCAACACTGCACGTATCCCACCCCAAATAACGACTTGTATCTCAATGGGAGTTATTTTGTGTTTGTCTGTCATTACCGTCTATGGGGGTGGGATGGGGTGGGGATGGTGGTGGTGGGGGGAAGTAGTCCCGATTCCAACTTTGTCACCTCATCTGTAATGACTCTGTCTTCGTAGCAGAGTTTCCTGTGTTTGTATTCATCCCCTTGGACTCGTACTAGTCTTCATGCTCCGGATATTCGCAATAGTCTACTATCGAAACAGTGTTACGTAGGCTACTCTTGCTTAGAGCTTTGTACCCGTACTCATACCAAGAGGGATTCTAGTTCTATACTCAGCGTACTCATGTTGTTGTACTCGTATACACAGGTTTCGTCTATCACCGCCATTTCATTCTGAGGGGAATGGGGGCGAGGTGGAATAGTGCCGACCTATAAAACCATACACAACAGCAAACGACCCTCCATTATATTCAAATACGTTATTTGTATTGTTCAGTGAATGGGACACTCACCATTCTTCCATTGCACAGGCTTATTGCAGCGGCTGAGTTGTCGTGGTCTTTCAATGACCCAAAGTAATGACAGTCTTCGGTACGTAGAGGTTTCCTTTCTACTGTGCCATCGGCTTTTAATGTTTCTACCTGTAAACCTTTCCTTACGAGCCAGTCATTCTTTTCCAATTGAACATTAAAAATTGTATCAAAGGCCTCGTACTGTACTTCGTGTATTGGCTGATCATTGGATTCTAAATGTTCTGTACTGCGTTTGAATACGTCATTGCTAATAAATTGAGGTGAGATAATATCGAATTCTATGAAAGGAAAAAAAAAAGGGAAGAGAAATAATGAAAATGGAGAACAAATAATAATTAAATGATCGTAATAAAGAAAAAAACTTGTAAGTGGATTTGAACAATTAAGTTTTTAAGGTTATAAAGTTATATTTCTGCATCGTTAATTGTTATTCTTGTCTTTATAAGTTCATAGATTCTTTGTGGGTTGCAATCCGATTTGGGTCAATTTGGTAAACCAATTTTAACTAATTTTCGTCATGAGTTGTTCAACTCCAGAGTGGGGTTTGTCCTCTATGACGGACTTTAGTTCAAACTTCGAAGCATATGGAATTAAAACAGAACGTTTGAACACATAAAATGGGAAACAATCTTTCGTTTTTGTTGTTGTTCTTTTTGGCTTTTTGAGACCTTAAGGCCCGGTCACACTATACCGATATTTTATCGGAATACTATCCGATTTTCCCAGAGGAATCGAAACAGACAGTTTTTCGTTCGGGTCTTCTAGCCACAGTGATAAAGGACCTGATTTGCTATCTGTTGAGCCATTCCGACGTGGAATAGCCCTCAACTAACTTTTGATATTGACTCCGTTTCCTTTTATCGGTTAGCTATCCGATTTCTCTTCCGATTTTTATCGCTTTTCGATGTGACGTCACTTCAGAATGTAGTCAGTTCTAGAACCCCTCAGATTTGAAGTAGGTATTCGAATATTCTACTGCATTCATTACATTCACTACCACAAACCTCACTCTTCGGCCTTAAATCGGAAAAATCGGACCGTATTTCGATAAAATATCGCTGTAGTGTGACCGGGCCTTTAGAGCATATTAAATTCGGGGCCCAAATAACCAAGTACAGGTTTTATCTACCAGGTAATTATTTAGTGATCAATTTTTCATGTAGCATTGATTGAAGGTGAAACAAAAAATGCTACATATAACTTTCAACTTGTATTGCAATTTGACCATTTCTGCATAGCATTTGGCGTTGCGATACTATATCAGTTATTATTCCCTGCCTGTCATTTTACGACGGTATATTTACATATATACTCTGAAAACAATCTTTGTTCCACCAAAGTGTCAAATTTCCCTGTTGAACGTGATTTTCGAAACCACTAATCGGAATATTGAAGACTCGGTCTATTTGTCCGTCAATTTTTGTTTGTGATCAATTAAATCGTAAATGTTTGTTTATACAAGACACTGTCATATGCAGATACGTTGGAGAAAGTTGTTTATGACGTCATCTTTTTTAAGGTCAAATTTGTTTTTGGTGACTGGAAACTTCAATCAAACTTGAATCCATTCTGCTTTTTTTTTTCTTTCTTTCGTAAAATTGATTAAATAGCCAAAAAAAATTTTTGAATAAAAAGTTATATTTGCGCAAGCCTTTTGTCATTCGGCTAATCCCCTACCCGTCTTTAGTGTTCAAACATATAGGGGTCGAGATTTTTTTTTGGGTGAAAGACACGTTAAATTGGTGACCTAGAATTCAAGGTTGTTGTTGAATAAAACAGAATCGTTTATTATTTTTGCGGTCTGGTCATCCATTCGATATTGACCTATGGTACAATCGTAATAAAGTATACTCTTTTCTGTTTTTTATTTGCCTGCACCCTTCACTCAAAAATGATTGTGTTTGACAGGGGGGTTAACGGTTTGGGGTTTTCTTCACAAATTCATAATAAAAAGAAGAAAGTAGCACATTGATTTCTGTTTTCAATCATCAAAAATATTGTCGACGTTTTGCTTTCAGTCATTTAGACTAACTAATTTGCCGCTAAACGTTCCGTGGCATCGAATGACGAATCTACTGTTAAAGCGACGCGCAAACCACAAAATTACGTTAAGCATATACACACTGATACACGCACGCACGCACTCACATGTATATATGCTACCGTGTTTGATCATTGAGACTGTTCGGAGATTGTATATACTGTGTACATATATACTACTCTGTGGAACCAAGATGAACAAGTAACTATGGAAAAATGTCATGTGCTTTCCATTACCAAAATCGGATATAACTAATTAAGCTAATACCGATAGAATGGCGAGTCGTACACTGCAGATGTCAAATACAAGAAGATTGTTTAATGCAATAATGGCATACTTTAAAGAAGCGTTCTGTTGTTGCTTGACGATCTAACCAGCCTTATCTAGGGTAACTTTAGTAAATGTAGATTACAATTTATCTAAATGCAGCAACCTTATGCCTCCAAATGTGTTTTTTTTTTCTCCTGCTTTTTATTTTCAAAACTCCGATGCTTGATGAGCTGTGATTAATGACCCTCATTCAATTGTCAACATTTCGTCTAGAGTAAACCCAATATTTTATGGTATCCAGGCACAATGTTTTATGTTTAACCGCAAAAAAATTGTCACCTGCCAAATGCGAATATATATAACCTCTTTGAATATAAGTCAAAGACATGCTATTGGCGGTTCAGAGGGTTTGGGTATTGAAGACTTCCTGCGGGACATTTATATCGTTTTATGCATGGACGTAAAATATTTGATTGGTTAATAAAAATTGATTACTCAACATTTGTTGGGGATAGAATAGCCCGATGAACCCAATTGTTCGAAATATGACAAGTATCTAAATATCACAAACTATCATGGCTTACAATTGGTCAGTTTTATCTTGCAGTCATTTCTCATTTGTAAAAGATCACAAAATAATGAGGTCGCGCAGAACTAAGGTGGCATTATAAATTAGGGTTGATGACTCAAGGTGCACGGTGTCTACGTAAAAGTCAATTACGTTTCCCGCGTTTCCCATAGGAACAAATATTATGTGATAGATTGTGGTTTGAAAAGGAATATGTATGATAATCCATTTAATACCAGATGTTAATCCGTGTGTTTAGGTTTTCTACTCGGTCAACATACTCATGGTCTACATAGGCTTAATACTTGAACTAAAAAAGATAAGTTTTCTCCAGAAGCTATTCCAAACGATTTTGTGTAATCTTCATGTGACGTCATGAATATTCGTTACAATCTTTCACTTGTGGGGAGATATTAAAACAAAAGTTGAAGCTGTCAATCACAAGCAGCTTTAATAACAGACTTATATCGGCGTGCGTCACTGCGATAAGTGATGTGGAGCAAATGCGCATGAGCAAACGCGGTCAATGACCATCACGTTCTTTCGGAGTATAATATATATATATATATATATATATAGGCTATATATATATATAGGCTATATATATATATATAGGCTATATATATATCACAGCAAGTATGGGGTCAGTAAAGCAACTATATACACCCTGGTTCAACCGTCCTTGTAACTGGGAGCGCCACACGCTGTAAAGATATGTAGGTATATAGGTATGTTATCATAACACGACGATGGTGCAAGGACCACTCACTCTATGCTTATCACTAGCACAGTATGTATTCTCAATCTTGAAAATGGGTAAAAAAGAAATGTTCCTCTAATAGAGACATTATTTGCAGTTTGGTAAACATTGAAACAATACCGGTATCTTATAACTGTGATCCTTACCTTGTATTGCACTTCCGTCCCTGGAATATTCTTGAAGTTCTTCTACGGATAACACGTCATTTTCCTGCAATAGAAGTATAAATGTGAAAGTCGTGTGATTGTTATCTCTTTTAATGCCATCCCCCCCCCCCCATTTTAATTGCATGTATACTTGTCTTCAACAATTTCCTCTCCTTCCGGAATCAAATTAATCTTTGGTAATTACGATTTTTGTCTATACAAGAAACGAGTCAGACACACAAACACATACACACACATGTTATCAAACTCAGAGAATATCAAATCCACTACAGAGTATGTTATAAAAAATGTCGTGAAAATGGTATATACACAAACGAGTTTTCAAAGCCTCTACACTAATTCGATCATTATTTCTTTAAATGATTCATGTTGGTATCAAATTACCGTAGGAATGTAGCAAGAACAGTTAATGGCATGCAGCTTTGGAAGCAAAACGGTATATAGGTTATATCACGTAAAATTGCATCGCTTTAAATGGTCTTTAGTATATCCCCAACATCTTCCAAACCCACTTTACTCGGCGCAATAATTAAATCAATTCCAGTCGTGTAATGAAACCAACAATTAATATATATATATCAATGTGGGTAAATCTAGCTGAAATCGTTTTTTTTTTCACGATTAACCGTCTACCCATACAGCTAATAATGATTTTTGCAATACGGTTATGTGCCTCACCCCCCCCCCCCCAACAATATGAGTGGATTATGTCTCCTTGCGTTATTGTCAGTGTACTTCAGCTACACAAACGTGCCCAAGACTGGCTTCCTCAGAGGTCAGTATATTAAACGCAATCACATTTGCGTGCCACCTGTCGTGATCGCTACTGGGGAATAGCCGGCATCAATTTCGCGAGAATGTGTCGTAAATTAGTTTTCAATAGCCTTCGTAACTCAGTGTAATATGCACTCATGGAATAATATATAAAATCACTTTTCGGGTGTTTTTTTTAATATGCGTGGACCCGACCGATACAGTTCAGTGGATGTCATTTTTTTTCTATCTTTTTTCGCCACCTTGACTGAAATTAATATAAGTGAGCCCTGAGTTCACACTTCTTTGTACCTTAGGTTGTACGATTATTAAATCCTACGCGTAATTGTAAGGTATTCTATGGTAGGTGTTAAAGGGTATGTGTTCTAACACATTCATGGTGTCAACAACGTTAGCCTAAGTACTTGTACTACATGGAACCCTAGGACAAGTGATAAACTTTTGTCCCCAACCCACCGGGCAGGCCTTTAAGGTTGCCGACATTTCTTCCCGTTTAGGTAGTAATATTTGAAGTTGACAGCCGACCAAAATGCCATGTACTGCCAGTCTGTTATGACCAACGAGATTCATTATACTCCGTATAACGTTTCTTTCATCATACCTTTAAATTTTTGGAAGATTATGGTATTTGTTCGCAACTATACAGAAATAAAAATTGGAGAAACAAAAACTATCGCTAGCAAGGGATTCGAACCAGTGATCTCTGGGTCAGCTCTGTGTCACTGGTTCGAATCTCGTTCTATAGTCAGTAAAATTCTTTGTTCTTTTCCATTGTCTTAAATTCCCAGTCAATTTTCCATTATTTTCCATTTACTAATATAATAGGAATAACATTTGTAAACAAGTTTTTTTGGTTTTTTTTTTTAAAAACCTGTGCATCTCTCGAAAGGTTATGAATATTTTCTATACAGTTATAGGCCTACTGGTGATGTAAGTACATGCCGTGTGGTTATTCACACACCTTCAACTCCCGATTAATAACTAAAAATGGAGCAAAGGCACTTCCTCTGACAAAGTTGTCCTTATTTATTTTTTAAACGATCAACACGTCGTTGTTATTTTTTTCTAAAACGTTATAAATTCTGAAGAAGTGGTCGATGTGGTTAAAGGCTCATAATATCATTGCACTTATCATATCTTGATCTATAATTCATTCCTCGCCAGCTCTTTTCCTTACAGTCAACTATTGTTGTACGTGGACAATATACCTTTATTTATAATACATTCTCTGTGCCACCTTTTATTGTGGCTGAATGCTCACGCGAAAAGCTCTTTCAACAAAAGCCTATTAGTTTCACAAAAGTTACCACTCATTTTTCAACAGTTTTTGGACAAACTAGTAGTACTAAAAGACAACCTGTCTTATTGTAGTATATAGGCTTTGTCGGTTTCGCACAGTGCAAATTGGCCATCTACTTGCCTGTTGAACACCATATAGCAGACAAACTGCTTGCTATTGTAACTATAAAGAGGACCAAATTGTGAAAAACTATCACCATTTTCTCAACGAGGTATTAAGTAAACAACAGTCTGCACATTGTGTGGTCTTATTGTTGGCTTTTCTCAGCTTTATTATCAAAATTTCTTTTCCTAACAACCATCTAAAATTCTAAACCATACGCTTAAGCAAGTCTCATAAACACATGATCAGCACAAATAGGCTAAACATCACATTGTGAATGTTCGTAACCCTTATAGTTTTACTCTTGTGTGTGTTTTCAGCAAGGGACTGCGAAAAGTTATGGTTATTGACGCGCCCCGGAAAAACGTCTCTCTGAAATCAATATCAGGCGAAAACAACGTGAGGGAATTAAGTATGTGCCTCCTTCAGAATACAGTGTAAATGTATGCGTTCCGTTTTTGAGTGCAAAGATAACGTTTCAAAATATGTATATTGCAAACTGATTTAACCAAGTCGGTTTAGTTTAGGTAATCAAGAAAAGCATCTCTTTTATGTATAGACTTTGAATCTTTGTATAGCTGCACCACTATATAGACATCCACTCGTTTTGTCGTATAAGAATACGAAAGAATAACTCAAGCGAAGTCCCAGGGTAACCCATGTGGAAGTCATTGATTTTCTTTACTCTTGCAAAGAATATACTTAGACACTTAAATATTAGGCCGTTGCTGTGACCCCATATGTCGTAATACGAATACCAGAAATGTTGTGAGCTCTCAAAACTGACGCAACTATCGACTTACTTAAAGGAGTCTATGCGCGAAGAAGTAAAGAAATGACAACTTAGCACCCATCGTGACATGGGAACCCCCCCCCCCCATCACACCCCTCCACACAAAAGAGGTTCATCTTCCACTCTCTCACTATCTCCGTCAATCCTTTGTCTTCCTTCCATTCGTTCAACTCATCTTAGAATATCACCCTGAAAAAAAAGTATTAATTTTCAGCAGGTTAGCTATGTTCGTCCATCTTTGTTCTAAAATGGAGGGACAAATATCTTTCTTGACTCTCTCCCAAACCCTGACTGATATTTCACCAAAACGTGAATGAATAAATTTCGTAACTTTACGAAATTTTTTCCTTACTATTATAATTACAAAATCCGATATTATTGTAAATATATCTCTTTAATCAGATACTGCAGCTGCGTTATTTTCTAATATAAATGTCAATCTGTTTTTAAGATAGAATAAAGGGAAGTAAGGATGGAAAAAAGCGTTACACCTGCATTCCTTCCGTCTTACTGGGCAGGTGTTAACAAGAGTCTGGTGCATCTATATGTAACGTATAGAACCAACTTGAAGGCTAGTGAATCGACAACATGGCGTGAATGCTCATAATTTGAACAGCCATCCCATAGCAGCTAGCATGCCTTCCTCACTCCTTCTCACTCTCCCGACTCTTCACTTACCCCCCCCCCTCCGCCTCCGCCCTTACGCACTCTCTTGCCTTCCTCTCAATCCCTTATACCTGAAGAACTATCTTCAGGTTAATGATGGACCATAATCAACTACTTTGTGGACATGGCCGTTGAGAGCCAAATCGGGTCCCAGGGACAAATTACGTCACCGGGCCCCTTAATTTCCCAGGCCTGTATTAAAGGCTGTTCTGACCCCCTCTTATCAGACCAATTTGTGGATATCGTACAATTTATCCCCCCCCCCCCCTTGATACAAAAAATACAAATGTCGTTACAGTCGTTTACCGATACCAATCTACCATCATAAACCGCGACTCTGAAAAAGAACCCAACTCCAAAATCACAAAAACATCAAATGCTGTTTGAAATCACTTTCTAAAGATGTCTATTAAGAACAGCAAACAGCAATATACACGGAGACACCAGCAAACCTTGGCCAGGTGAAAGGATGTTGTTGGTTTGGCAGTACCATTTAAGTAACAAGAGTTAAACACATTTATACGACAAACTATATGAATGGCCTCAAGTTGCTAAAAAAGCTAATCTTGTTTACGTATTTTTGCGGTATATTCGACGACAAACATAAGATCGGAAATGGGTCATTTAACTGCATTTTCAATCTTCCAGTAATTGCAAAAGGAGGTGTTGGTAAATATTGATCAGGGAATATTGGTTTGATGGTTTACCAAATATTAGTCAAAAAGTGACGAAAGTTAGTTTGATCTGGGAGACCGCAATAATCCTGTTTAATCCCTGGTATGGGAAGAGGAGGTCAAGAAGAATATCTAGAATAAATAAACAGACACCCGCCGAGCGATGGACAATACATATTTACAAGCATTATTGCAATATCATATTTATTGTATACAAACTATTATAGTGTATACAGAAACGTTATCTGCATACAGAATACACTGGACACATCAGGTTTGAGACTGGAGTGAGGACAGGAATCAGACCACTGTTCACTGGTATTTTACCTGTGGCTGCTCCACGCCTAAATGAATCACTACTATGAAAATTACGGGGTTACGGGAGGAAATGGCCGCTCAGCTCGGCCCAAAGTGCCAGGGGCGCTGGTATATGCCATTTGGAGAGCAATTTACCTCGCATACATATCGACGATAATTAACATACATTTAGAAGTAGTTGAACATGGATGTATAGGGTCAAATACGTTGAGCGTTGCAAGTCCATCACCGCATATGATATAAATGGAGGTCTCTGCAAAGCTTGAGATTGAAATGTTGTTGTTCATCTTTGCCTCCGTTTCAAGTCCAAATTTCTTGTGAAATTGTGTGATGCAATAGAAAAACATGTACCAAACCCCCATATGGTATCTCTTGGTAACATTTCCTTGTTATGATTATAGGGACATTTGTTTGGAAGCGCCACCGTGGCGACTGTTGTCTATCCTGTTAACGTTTTCAAGACAAACTGCCAACCATCTTCGACAGACAAAGTCGGCAATTAAAACAGTAATTACTATTCTGCCCGCAGTGAGGAGGAACTGCTTGCGATAGGAAAACAAGTCCAGGACGTAAGAAGATTGAGAAACAGAGAGAGAGAGAGAGAGAGAGAGAGAGAGATACTAACAATTCGTATGATGGTATAGAGGTCATTTGCAAACTTTTATCAGCTACAATTTGTCGTAAAAAAATGAAAAGAAATGGTTTAACAACCAAAGAGGGTGAAGAAAGGGTAGAGATCAGGTCTTCGGGTGAAATTATGTGGTTTACAGAGAGCAGATATCTGGTAATAATGTCGATGGGTTATGATAAATTTTTGGAGAAACAAAATAACAGATCAAGTACATCTAAAAACGACGCGTTTATTGTAGAAAAGAGATAAGAGCGTTTCTCATGGCTATATAAAAATGACAATTGGAATTTCTTCTAATGCTACCCAATGGGGTTGTGGAAAAGCTTGTTTGTGAACTGAGAGACGTTTATAATAGTCTTGCTGGATACAATTACATCGAGAAATAACATGGCAATGTATTTCGAGATTTTATAGCAGTTTATGGTTACGTTTTTGAGAGGATACACAGGGAAGTATATGGCATATCAATATACATAAATATACATACATATATATACATACATATATATATATATATATATATATATATATATATATATATATCTATATATATATATATATATATATATAGATAGATAGATAGATAGATATATATATATTATATATATATATATCAATATATATATATATATATATATATATCTATATATATATATATATATATATATATATATAAAACCTATAAAATAGTTAGCTGTACCATGTAGTTCTACAGCAAGGTAATTGAACCAGCTTCACATACCTACCATACAATAACGTACGATAGAGCACCGTATCAAAATGTAATGTGAGAAACAGTGAAGAAAATCGACAAATAAAATGCTTGTCTACGAATTTTGATCAGTTTGACCTGGTCGCTTGAATATATTTCAGAAAGTTTAAAGCTTCCTTTTCGGATGTCTTGGTCGTGCTAAATGAGATTGTATGTGAGTCGAGACTTAAACACACTAAAACACGCATCCCTGTCAACCCCGTACACTTTCTTATACCATAGCAAATGATAGTGTTTGAATTACGTCCGAGAGTCCGGTAAAAATTAAATTCAAATCTCAATCCATTTTGTGAATATTCTGTAAAATGATGTGAAAGAGTGTTTGCCATGTTTGGGGCTTAAGCTGGCTATAGAAAAGAACTTAAAAACAAAAATATTCTGTTTAAAATAGTCGATGCTATATAGCTACAGTTCCAGTTGTATTACCACTCTTACTTTAGAAGATGAATCTTGTATTTGTTTACATTCTGATCATAATCTCACCATCTCAAAGCCCGGCACTAATGATGACGTCATGTGATGTATTGCGGTCAGTGACGTTATGATTATGGTTAGTACTGTCACTGTTGGGAATTATGGCAATAAGCAGACATGAATGGCCTGCGGATATTATTATGATTATTATAGCTGTACGGGTGTCCATTTATACACTGATTTTCATTTCTATAGCAACTGTCTATACTAGTTGGGTTTGTGGCTAACTGAAACGGACAAACGTCGCTAGTCCTAACAAAACATTACTCCAGAAATTAGCAACGGCGATTTCCTCTCAAAGTTATAGTTATATATACATAGAAAAGGTTCTTATACTATTAAAGGCAAGCGAATATATATGGTTAGAAAAAAAAACAGTTCATAAGAGGCATTGTCAATCAAGTGCTTCTGTTTTAGTTCTCTCAACAGCGGGCTGAGAAAAGGTCTACTACCTTTCATAAATTTCTCAACTCCCCCTGTGAGATAACAAACGTAGTTTACGACAATTGTGACTGATGGAAGATATGGTTAATGAAGATAGCAAGCTAGTGTAACGAGAACACTCAACGGATGGGTTATATGAGGGGGAACGAAGTTTGGCGCGCATCATGGGACACACAAAAATTCCAAGATGGCAGACGACCAGATATTTCTCAGCAGGAATAAGTGGCTCGTTGTTTCTCTTTAGCATTCAGTAAAGGAATGTGACCAGACAGTTAATGATATCAATTTATTAGAGGAACCTTGATGACGGAGTAGGACGTTTGAAATATAACCTTGAACTAAAGGGTACGATGCTATGAAAATAAGTTAGCATACTATCTATCAGAAAGGTGATCTTGCAAACATTTACAGCTAGGCTGGAAAATCGCACACGTAGTGAACGTTAGGATAATGTTCCACCGTCAAGTGTCTTACCGTACATTAATGAATGGAAATTCCGTTCGTACCAATTACAGCCACGTGTTTTGATGTCTGTGCGTCATCAATGAGGCTCCCTACTATGTTTAAGCCCTGGGGGAACTCAGTCTCTTAATCCTTGACGCAAGTTACGTTTGCAATTAAAAGCTATAGTTTTACGGTAAGGACTATCGCAACGTCAGGATATGAGATTTAGTAGACCTTGTCTTGATGAGGAATAGCTTGCTGAAAGAACACTTTAGATTACTCTGTTTACCTAGATTACCCAGATTATTAGAAACGTAACATGTAACATGTGTTCCTTAAAACAAAGTTTAGTCGTTGTATCAGAGGCGTGTGTTAAGTCGGGTACCCGACATATTTCTGTCACCGCCCACCCCCTCCCCCACAAGTAATTAATGAAATTGAAAAAAAACGCTATCCCATATTTTTCGGACCACTCCACATTAAATGATGATTAAGTCAGACAGTCGGGGCATCGACTGTTTGAAGTGGTCAGAGAAAGCTCTTCCTGCACCACCCCCCCCCCTTATCCCCTTTTATTACTATCTGTTGTTGATGTTTCTATGGTAGTCAACGACGGAACGCCAAGCGGACTTGAAAGAGTCATTCTTTGGCCTATAATGTCATGACTCATATTAAACATAATTGTTATTCCTTTCTTATGAGAGCAACATTTTCTGATTATTTTACCGGCAGACATGTCCTCGATTTTTTTTTTGTACAAAAGTATAGCTTACCTTTTGTGGCAATAATCAACATGTGGTTGACCAAAGTAATAATAAGAGCGGAAAAAGGGATTTATGTATCATAAAACCAGAGGATTTGAGACCAACCAACGACGAAGAAGAGATAACTTTGTTTCAAGCGATTTCCTTCAGCTCGTTTTTGCTTTGCACTTCAAAGGTGTCTACTGCAGACCTGAGCGTAATAAGCGAGATTTGACCAGGTGTTGGTTATAACACAATACCCTACAATATAGTACTAAACTATTCTTCAAATATTGTATACGTCTGCCTGTTGTACCAGCTGGGCTTAACCACAGACAACGCGCCCGAGCAAGATAAGATGCTTGTTTGTCTGATTGTTTGAATACGACCCATTTTATACAAGGGGAGGTCTTTATTTAGGATACACCTTTGTTGTGGACAGGAATAAGTTAGACGAAAGGAATGTCTTTCTCTCTGTATTTCAAAAGAGAGCATTGTTTCCATTTTACAGTAATTTGGAAGCAAAACAACGTAACCACATCGGCCTGACTCAGACCTTTTACAAGAGTGATTCATACAAGAGGGAAGTCCTAGTTTGGGGTTAAATTATAAGCTCCATTTTAACTTATAACTTTCTGTCGAATTCGGACATGGCTGCGAACTATACAGATATAGATATATATAAATACAAAGTGGTGTGGATTTGGTGTCTCCATAAATGACAGTTAACCCTACTCCCTACCC